>NC_048304.1:14308583-14384174 GCF_013100865.1 Trachemys scripta elegans | reverse complement strand
CTGGGATGGGGGGTAAGGGGCTGCGGTGGGGGGCAGGGCCCTGTGGGATGGGGGGACAGGGCTGCGATGGGGGGCTGGGGCCTGTGGCACGAGGTAGCCGGGGGCTGCAATGGGGGGCAGAGATCTGTGATGCAGGGGTGTCAGGAGCCTGTGGCACAGGGGTAAGGGGGATGTGGTCGGGGGGCAGGAATCTGTGGCATGGTGGGGTATGGAACTGCAGTGAGAAGCAGCGGGGCAGGAGACTGTGGTGCGGGGGTTGGGGGGGAAAACAAAGGGGGGTGTTTGGGGCCTCTGAACATGTCACCAGGATCCAGAAGCCTGGGACATCATTGGGGAATAGGGAGTGGGGCTGGGTGGTGGAATACTGCAGCATTGGTATGGTGGGGAAGCAAGTGAGAGGTCTAGGGAAAGGTCTTGGACTCGGTGAGCAGAGGAGGGAGAACTAGGAAGGGAACCTGAGGACTTTGGCAGTGGAAGAGGGATTGCTGTATAGTGGGCTCAGTGTAGTTACAAATAATAACAATAGAGGGACATGATATTAAAAGAGGTGTTTTTCAGTGCGGGACCAGGCATGATCAGATTAGGGGAAAGTAGGAGAGAACAGGTCCTTTGGCGGACGGTGAGGTGTGGAGGCAGGTAAGGAAGACAGGCTGTGTTAGGATGTGGTGTTTATGACTGCTTATGTACAGCCATCCCTCCTGCTTTCAGGGGTGCTCTGAATCTGCCCCTGGCAGAGGGCTCTTCTTGGTCAGAAGAAGGAGCAGCAGCAGCATCTACTATTGTTTTCACTTTTACTTTTGTTTGTGTGTATTGAGGGAGCTTAGACAGAAAGGGGAGGCATTCTCTGATTATTTTTTTTATTGCTGCTTATGTAGTTGCAATTAGTATTTAAGCAGGGGGTAAGATATGCAGAGGAAACAATGTTTTACAAATGAAGCTGCAGTCTTTCAGCCTTCATATGTCATGTAATTGTCTAGTATTGGCTTGCTGCTTGCTTACAGCAGGGAATGTACAGAAGTTAAACATCAGCCACGCAGCATAGAAGGGCAAAATAATTAAATATTGAATGTGTGTTAGAAGTTAGGAATGGAAACTTTATCTTTTAGATCAAGTCCATATCCATGTAAAAGGAGAATTGGATATTCAGTGTATGATTTATGTAAATCTATGATTTACAGGGATGCTAAGCACTGATTCAAGGAGAACTGCAGGTACCTTTATCTATAGCTCAAGAGTTACTATGTTAGTTTGAAGTCCAAGAAGAAACTTTCAGTTTGAACACTGTAAATCCCACTAATAAGCAGGGAAGCTGGGATGGACCGTGGTTAAAGCACTTAACTCAAGAGATCTAGAGTCAATTCCTCCTCCTGCCACAGACTTTCTGTGTGACCTTGACTCACTCAAGATAGGAATTTTAAAGCAGACTAAGGGCTTGTCTGCATGGGGAAGTTTGCCAACATAAGGAAACCACTATAATTATATCAGTCTGGCACCCCATATGGACACACTTATTTTGGAATGAGTGCTTTCTCCATGTTAGTTTATGTTGGTTTGGAAGTGGTATGAATTAATCTAGAAAAAGGCATTCCTATTCCAGACTAAGGGTGTCTACATGGGGTGCCAGACTGATATAGTTATGATAGTAAATTTCCTATTGTGGATAAATCCAGAGAATTCGGTGCTTAATTTCCATTGAAATTCAGTGAGTGGGTTGCCTAACTCCCTTAGACTCCTTTGAAAATGCCTGCCTTAATCTTTTCCCTGCACCTCCTTTTCCCAGCTATAAAATGAGGTACTTTCTTACCTCACAAAGGCATTGAGAGTAAATTCATTAATATTTGTGATTGATGAGATACGTTTGAGTACCTAGATTGGTGATCTGCCTTCTACAAAGTAAATGTAAGGTCTGTCATGTGGTTTGAATGTTATCTTGCGTGCTTGCCCTGACTTTGGCATAGTTTTAATATACTAAAGGTCACATTTTACTTTCAGCTGAAAAATCAAATAGTTTCTTTTAGGTAAGAGAAGGCAAGATGTACTCTTTCTGCCTTCCCTCTCATTTTTTTTCTGATAAAATTTTGTAGAAAAGTAAAGACACTGATGCTCTTTCAGTGTTCACATTGTGCCACTGCAGTAAAATGAGTCATCATTCCTCACAGGCTTCCAGGCTCATTTGGCCAGCACACCACAGTTAATATATATTTTGGCAATGCTATGCAAAACTTTGCAGGACACAACTGATTTTTAATCTACAAATGATGCTTTCTAGTCTCTCTGTTTCAAACAAACAAAGCATCTCCTCCTTTTTTCCCTACCTCTTTTTTAAAATAAAATAAAAAAAAAAAACACAAAAACTCATTACCTAGTGATATACCTGAATAAGAGTTCATTTAAACCAGAATATCATTTTTAGATCGAAGGAATCAACTAGCAAAAATCTTTTGGGTATAAAGTTTTAAAAAAGGAGGTCCTAATGCTGATTTGAATACAATTGATTGTATAATATACACAGGACTTCTCACTGGAGACAGTGGGAGACAACTCTAAGTAGAAATTAAATGTGTTTGAAAAATAACTGGGAAGATGTCTATGTTTAGAGCTCCAAAATATAGTTAAGACAATATAGGAAATGAGATTAGGGGGTTGTCAGATCCAGTCATTTCCTATTAATATGCATTCTGCACCTAGAATTGAGCCAGCTTGTTAAAATATTCATATGAGAGGGAGAAATATGATATGTGCAAGGTTCATAACACAGACAAATCAGATCATGTCCTCCTATGTGGAAAGTTATGTAAAATATATTAGCACAACATTTTCAAATGTAATTTACTCCTGGGGGAATTCTGCACCAAAAAAAAATAAAAATTCTGCACACAGTATTTTAAAATTATGCATATTTTATTTGTCAAAATAACACAATATAATCATACCAGTTTCAATTATTTTTGGTCATTTATTTCAGAATACTTGTCAGCAAGTGTGTCTGTTACAATACAAACAACAAAAAAGATTCAGGAAATATTTTTTGACAAATAGATTTCTTACTAGGCATATTAATACAGAACTCTGAGTAATAATTCATTTAAACTACAATACAGAACTGTATTTCCCGCACCCCTCAGAAGCAGTGCAAAGGCTTGGGGGAGTCAGGGGTAATGGAGGAGCTGAGGGAGAGGGAAGTAAATTGCTGGAAAGGAGCCTGAGTGTGAACTTGGAGGGTTGTTGGGTATGGATGGGAAAAGTATGGAACAGGTTTTTGGGGGTGGAGGGGAGAGATTGTAGGGAGCTTCCCCCATGCAGACCCTGGCTGACCCCTAGCCTTTCCCATTCAGTCAGGCACATTTGCCCCTGTCCCCATGTGTTCCTGCACCCCTATGTGTCCTTACCCCCCTGTCCACATGCGTCTCTTCACCCCCACTCAGACACCCACTCCCCCATCCCCATGTGGCAATGTACCTCTTCCCCCATCCCCACTCCACCACCCCTCTGTCCCTATGTAGCTCTGCACCCCCTCCCTTGTCACCATGTGGCCCTGGACCTCCCTCCCCCCTGCGGCCCTGTTCCTCCACTCCCATTCAGCCCCTGCCGTGCAGTCTGTCCTCCCCCACTGGCCCCTGTCCCCCCCAGCACCCCATAGTGAGACCCCAGTCTCTCCATAGCCCCTGTCTCCTGACCTGGCCTGACCAGTGCTGTGAAGAAGGCAGGTTCTTCCTCTTCCTTAGCTGGCCAGGAGCTTCTATTGTGGTCTATCGCCACAGTGCCTTCTGGTGGGCAAAAGGTGGAACTGCAGAAGTTATTTTCTGCTGGGAGCTGCTGCTGTTCTTGCGCCACAGTGCCCTGTGGTAAGCAACAGGCGGAACTGCAGCAACATTTTGGCAGAAGCTTTTTCTGTGTAAAAAATTAAAAGTATGCGTGGCTCATTAATTATGCACACACGCAGTAGCACAGATTTCCCCCAGGAGTAGTAATTGTCCACTGGAACATATAGAAAACTATCAGCCAAGCACTTGTAAAAGCTTGCATCTGTGGCATTCACTTGTGATAGGTGAAGAGGAGAACTTGAGAAATGCCATGTTCACTGTTTTGCAATCTATTCAATATTTACCTTATTTTAAGATAATTTACAGACACATCATACCTTAAAAGACATGCAGACTTTCATGCATCATCATAGAGTCCCGGAAAGGCTGTTGGTTTCTTTCTAATTGTGCCCCTTTACCTCTACTTTTGAAAGCAATAGGGTCTTGGTAAGGGAAGGTTTATGTAGCCTACACTTCCATTGCTGAGAATAGAATTATTCATCCTGAGACACCTTACTTTTATAAGTCTGACCTCTCTTATTGTGATTTCGAAATAAGATGCAGTTGCTGATCTTTGTCAATATTTGTGGTTTGTATTTGTTACTTGATTTTGTTTTCTTTGTTCATTTTAAAGAACATATTAATTATAAAGACAAAAGCTGAGCAAGAAATCTGTCACAACCCTTATATTAGGTCCTTTCTGTGTTGTATTTCAAGATCTGGGTGATGTATTTCAGCACCATTACAATAGATTCACTACTCAGCATTTATTGCTAGAATCCTGCAAATCTATTTTAGACAGCTTACACGAAAGCTAGGCATGAATATATCATGTGACAGTCATTTTCATTCCTCTTCTGAAGAAAAAGTATGAGTGTCGTGCAACTAAAGGAGAAGTGATGTTTAATTAGCTCATTGCACTATATGGATATAAACTAACAGTAGCCATTATGTAGTCAGTGAAAAGAACAGGAGTACTTGTGGCACCTTAGAGACAAACAAATTTATTTGAGCATAAGCTTTCCTTCCCCACTCTGAACTCTAGGGTACACATGTGGGGACCTGCATGAGAACCTCTAAGCTTAACTACCAGCTTAGATCTGGTTTTCCTGCCACCACCCAAATTATTTATGAGTCATTTGGGAAACTCTGTCTACCTCCCCCCCAGAATATCTCCCTCCCAAGTACTATAACCCTTCCCTCGGTAACCTTGAGAGACTTTTTCACCAATTTCCTGGTGAACACCGATTCAAACCCTTGGATCTTAAAACAAGGAGAAATTAACCATTTCCCCGCCTTTCCCCCCACCAATTCCTGGTGAGTAGTCAGTGGTCATGCCTAGAATGATCACTAGTTAGCAATTTATAGAGACATGTATTGCTTTGATTTTTCTCCACTGTAGTCTCTTACATTTAATACAGTAGAAAAATATTTAAATTTTTAAACACATTTTATATGTAAGTGAAGTAGCTATTGTGAGCACCGAATCACTAAATACTTTTCTTATATAGGAGATGTATTTACTACATATAGATTATGGAAGTAAAGGATTAAAAAGGACATAGCAAACTTAAAAATCACACTTTTGTCTGAAAATATTTTTAGAAGTAACGTATAATTACTGGAATGCAAGAGATTACTACTTTCCTCCAGTTTTACATATTATTTACTTTTGTATTTGACAGCAATTTTTAAAGAATCAAGTTAATTGCTTCCCCTCATAGTAACTTAGTTTCGCTTGCTGATTTGTGTGGGTGTTTCACACAATGACGAGAGAGGTTAACAACAACACCAAAAAAACTTGGCCAGAAATATTGTTTGAGGGGCTCAAATGGGTGTAGAACTTGGTATTTCTTTTAATTCATTTTGTGTAGATACTACTACTAACTTTTATTATGCAATTGTCTAAATTTCAAAGTACTATAAATGTAATAAAATATTTAACATCTTGCCATATAGCCTAGTTTTCTGGGTTCCTTTAGTTCATTTCCTTACATAATGTGAGTAAAAATTTGGAATTAAGAAGTACTACTTTGTATTATAATTGGACATCTTTGGTGACAATATTGTGTCATGTAATAATTGCTGCACCTTTTTCTGTTTGGTACCTTGAAAACATATTACCAGCACTTGACTGTTTCTGTGAAAATGTGATTCTGTGCAACAGCAGGAAAATAGTTTCCCATAAAAGTAAAACTCATTTGTTTTTCACCAATTTATAAATATGAAGACTATTTGCCTATGGAAGGATATATTCCAGGGATGCTATGTATCCTCTTTTTCCTAATGCTTTGCGTTTTCGAGGCAGCTTAACACTTGTTGGATGATGTTTCTTCTTGACATTTTGTTTCCTGCTTGCTAGCAGAGAGTGAGGAAGAGGATGACCTTGAAATGGAAGTTGAAGATCAAGATAGTAAAGAAGCTGAAAAGCCAAACATTAATTTTGACACCAGTCTGCCAACATCACATATGGTATGTGGTTTTTCTATGTGTTTTCCACAGCATCTTAAGCATCCTTGTGAAGAGTTTTGATCCAGTTGTATGTAAATATACAGGCTTGGATTTAATTAAAGATTTTGAATAAATGCAGTGGCATTCCTAGTGTTGTCAGGTTACTTAGACTATTCTTTCAAATATTGTCCCAGGAATCCCTCCTTTTAGTTATAGTAGTAATGGAATAGAGACCAGAGGTACATATAACTTGAACTTCTACAAGAAACAAATGGTGGGTATTTAATTTAGCGCAGTTCTAGTTGGTGATCTCCGTCATATACTTAATGGATCGGGGATTATATCCTAAGAATGGCCGCAGTTGTCACCCTTATTTTCAGCATAGAATCGAATGGCTACTTGAAGCCACCACCCTCTCATGTATAAGTGGGTCTTCCAGAGTAAGGTTGTGGCATTTTGACAAAGCAGTAAGTGTTCACAGCTGTAGCCTCTGGTGTGCCAGTTCTGTCTGAAAATAACAGACTTCATACATCCAGCAAAAGTATATCAAAGTTTCAGAACTAATTGAAAAATCTTCAATTTAAATATAATTCAAAGTTTTGACATGCTGAAAAGGCAAGGCATTTTAAAAAAACTTAAATGGGCACCATCTCTAGATAGCAATTTGCAAAATTACGTTTATTGTAAGGCCAGCAGAACAACCTGTAAAATATTCCTTTGACATGAAAATGTTGCAGGATTCCTGCACTATTGTCCTTTATAGATGCTTGATCATGCACATGTTAATTACTGAGTTTAGGGCTTTACTACCACCATGAATAGTCCCTAAGTACCCTTTAGGTCTTGTTTAGACTAGGGGAAAAGGTACTTTTAAAAAAGAAACATGTTAGCCAACTGATTTTAAATGTTACTTAGTATCTTGGTGCTGACCGTGTTTAATACCTTTAAAACATATTAGCTGGTTGTGGATGACAATAGTCTGGGGTTCACGAAAACCAGTGAAGTTTTTAAGGGTATTAAACCAGGTCTACACTAGGTGCTAAGTGAAGTTTAAAATCATAACATCTGACATGGTTTACATATATTATTCCTATCCCTTCCACTTGTCTTAGAGTGTTACTAAATCCATGGGCATTTTAAAAAAGCAACAAAGAGTGCTGTGACATCTTATAGACTAACAGACGTATTGGAGCATAAGCTTTCATGGGTGAATGCATGCTGATGAAGTGGGTATTCACCCACGAAAGCTCATGCTCCAATACATCTGTTAGTCTATAAGGTGCCACAGGACACTCTATTGCTTTTTACAGATCCAGACTAACAGGGCTACCCCTCTGATAATGGGCATTTTTGTAACTTAAGTGCAGCTTGCAGGCCAGAAGCCCCTTATGGAGTGCTTGCTGATAAGCTGCAGTGAGCTGACCGATCATTTGGCAATGGTTCTTTTGCTCATTTCTAGCTGCTAAATCATTATATATTTTCCTAATATTACTTTTCCATTTAAGCAATTGGTATAGTTGCCACAGGAATGTTACGTGATCTCAAATGTGAGATGGGTACACATGATTGTGAATGTGAGGGAAGGTGAACTATTAATATTAAGATGCAGTCCACAAAGAATCCCTGTATTAGTCCATTGGAACCAGTTTTTTATAATCTTTATTCCTTCGTTGTTCAATATTTTTAGAAACTTTGCAAATACTAATATGTTGTCATCTCCTCAGGCTAGACATTTTGTCTTGCTTTATACCTACTAAGCACCAAAACTACTTGTAGCTCTCAAAAGTAATATGCTGTGATATTTATGTTTTGCTTTACAGTATTTGGGTTCTGATATGGAAGAGTTTCACGGGAGAACGGTGCATGATGACGACAGCTGTCAAGTGATTCCAGTGTTACCCCACGTGGTGGTGATGTTGATTCCTGGACAAACCTTGCCTCTTCAGCTTTTTCGCCCTCAAGAGGTTAGCATGGTGCGGAATTTAATTCAGAAAGACAGAACCTTTGCTGTTCTTGCATACAGGTAAAATACTCAGTAGTTACTGATGCTATGAAGCTTATGTTTTATCACTGATTTCTTTGGGCAGAATATTAAAAACAGATGGTTGAAACACTTCTGAAATATATGACATGCTTTAATGGCTTATAGAGTTGTATGTTAGAAAACCAAGTTTGCCTAATTATGTAAAGATTTAATGGGTTTGTTTCATGACATCATCACAAACATAATCCCCTTTGAAATATGGACGGAAATACATTTGGGTTTTTTTTATGTGACTATTTTATTGGTTTCATTAAATGTTTGAATGCAGTGCCCCTCTTTGCTTAAAATAAAAAGTCTCAGGGTCTGGAACATAAGGACACAAACCAGAGGTTAGCTTCTTATTTTCTAGAACTTTATTTATTTAAAAGTATGTTTTGCCTGTGTAATTGAAAGAATGTATTTCTGATTCTCTTTTCCCCAAATTAAAACCACAGACGGCATAACTTGTATGTAACATACTTAGACATATGATTCAAATAGAGCTAAGGCAAATGAGGAGATATCAGAGCTACTATATGGGTGTGTGTGTGCACGTGTATGTGTAAAAGAGAGAAAGAAGCTTACTGTGACTGCCAAGATGTCAGGCTTTTCTCTTAGCTGTCCCTTGTCTTTTTCCCCCTTACTCCTAACTGGCTCCTCATCAGTTTCTCCCGTGTTTCCCCCTTCCCCTGTCATAGGCAGTGTACCCTGGAAAGGTGCTCTCCTTGCCACGTGCCTCACATCCATTTAAGACCTGAGGGAGTCCCCATGAGTCCTAGTTAAAACAGTCAAATCGCGATAGCTCCTCCTTCCTTCCCTTTTTCACCCCCCACCTGCACCAGCCAAAGAGATGTTCCACAAGGGATTAGAAAGGAGTAGAAGTATGGTTTGCTTTCTGTACAGTAGCTGATGTGGGGAGAAGCCACAGCAGCCCCTCAATATCTAAAGGTCTTCTCGAATTCCAGCAATCTTGGTCAGATCTTGGGAGTGTTAACCAAGGTTCCTCACTTCAGAATCAAGTCCTGCCTATGGATTGCCCAGACTGGTTAAGAATTTGCAGGTTCCCTTCCCCCTCCACTAGAGATGTTACTAGATCATACTGGGGGCAAGAGAAGCTATTTTCAGAACCATACAGTCTTAAGAATTTGTTAGTATGTTCATTATCAACATTTTAAACACAGAATTGTTTTTGTTATGATTATGTCATGGCAAAATCATTCTCCTTGCAGATCAGCTGTGTGCTGAGTCTGAAAGGGTTTTTGCTAAGTAATTTTTGAATGATTAGTAAACACACAAAATAAACAAAATTAGACTTTATTTTTTAAATGAAAACAAATATTGCTTCCCCTTTGTAATAATTCAGATAGCTGAAGAGATTTTCCTCCTTAAAGTTTAAAAACAAAAACAATTTTAAGCTTAGACGAAACATGGATAATTTCAGCTCTGAAGGAGACTTTTTAAGAAAGTGATGAATGAGTGAAAAATGGAGGTGAGAGGGTTAATAGAAGTTGAGTGAACACTACCTACTGTACAGATTACAATGTGTATCTTATACTCTTTTTTAGCAATATACGTGAAAGGGAAGCACATTTTGGAACAACAGCCGAAATATATGCCTACCGAGAAGAACAGGAGTTTGGAATTGAAACAGTCAAAGTGAAAGCAGTAGGAAGACAGAGGTTCAAGGTGCTTGAAATAAGAACTCAGTCAGATGGGTAAGAAAATAGATAATGTATGCATCTCTGTGTTCAGCAAAACTAGTGACTTCCAGCACTTTTTGTAATTGGTTGGTAAAATATGACTCTGAAGAAATTTTCCCTCTGAAGAAAATTTTTACTGTTCCCAATGCAACATTTTAACTGTAGTGCTGGGAAATCATGCCTCTCAGGGTCACTGAACTGATTAGTCATTATGGATCAGGCTGTATTTTTAAGGTTGCCTGACGCTGCCTGTTTAAGACCCTGTTTCCAGTAGACTAGAACTTTACAAAATGTTTACCACAAAATGGTTCATCCATTCCTGAAGTGAGGCTAAGGAAAAATATATTGATTTACTGTGTTAAATTTTTTTGGCAACTTCTTCTTTTAAAAAATTTACCCACCGCTGCTTTGGAACAGGGACTTGAAATTTGGCCTTTGTGTCAGGAATGTGCTTTTTGCCATCCCCATGAAAACACCCCCAGATTTGGTCAAGTTATAAGCCCTTGAAAAATTGCAGTTCTCACTTGTTCAGTAGAGATTTCTTAGATTTTAGCAGCTAAATTCCATCTCTGCACATATCCCCGTTATGCACATGTGTTATGAAATAGTATGTGATGATGTAATTATAGACTATTTTTTCCACAGGACCCCTGCCTCTGCGTTGAGGGTGAATCAGGGTTGTATAGGGAAGGAAACTGTTGCCTGTACGACCCCTGCTTTGTTGCAAATGTTTGAAGGTTTGTAGTGAATGAGGCAGGGGATTGCAGGAAGAAAAAGAATGATGTCATGGTTAAGTCAACTGAGTGTTGTCCTGGAGAACTGGTTTCTATCCCTGCCTCTGGTGGTGTTCATGTGTGATGCTACTCGAATCACTTAAACGAAACTTGGTTACTAATTGTGAGTTCCTCATTATCATCCTGACTAAGTTTCTGGAGTCTGATTTGCAGAAGGTTCTGAGGACTCTTAGCTACAACTGATGTCAATGGGGGCTATCCTTGCGATTGGGATGGAGGCGCCTGGCCCAGCACCTTCTGGCCACCAATGCCTTATCCATGTCAGTGACCTCTGTGGAATCCATGGGAACTCGGTTGTGGAGGTCCCGCGTTTCATCTCACTTAAAGGGGAGATTATGTGCCAGATCTGTGGTGGTGACCATCAGTCCGCCACAAGCCCAGGCACTGACAGTCCTTTTCCCTGTGAAACCTCCAGAGTTGTCCTGTTTGGGTCCGTCACCCCTGTAATGGGATTTGGCTTTGGCTTGTCTTTGTCTCCGGATGATGCTGTACTACCTGACTTATCCTTACCTTCAGTACCAGAGGACTTTAAGGAGTACCAAGACCATACAGGCAGAGTTCTTGCAAGGAAAAAACCCACAAATTGGTGGACATCCTATAGCTGTCTGCCCCTGGGAGATTCCGTATCAACAATGTGATCCTTGAACTGGCTACTTCCCTCTGGAAACGCTGGTTTCATTATCACCTGAAGCTAAGTGCATGGAAAAGTGCTGATTCATTCCCATGCAGGGATTTGAGGGTTTTACTCTCATCTCACCCCAAATTCCCTAGCTGTAACTGTGGCGAGTGACAGAGCCTGACAGGGCAGGTTTAAGTCCACCCCCAAGGCTAGGGACTCTAAACAATTTGACCTCTTAGGCAGGAAGATTTACACCTCCTCTGAAAACATCCACTCAATCTGCAGTGGCAGTCAAAAAGGCGAACAGAATGTTGGGAATCCTTAAGAAAGGGATAGATAATAAACTATCATATTGCCTCTATATAAAGCCATGGTACGCCCACATCTTGAATACTACGTGCAGATGTGGTCACCCCATCTCAAAAAAGGTCTATTGGAATTGGAAAAGGTTCAGAAATGGGCAACAGAAATGCTTAGGGGTATGGAATGACTTCCATATTAGGAGAAATTAATAAGACTGGAACTTTTCAGCTTGGAAAAGAGACAAGTAAGAGGGGATATGATAGAAGTCTATAAAATAATGACTGGTGTGGAGAAAGTAAATAAGGAAGTGTTTATTTACTCCTTCTCATAACACAAGAACGAGGGGTTACCAAATGAAATTAATAGGCAGCAGGTTTAAAACAAACAAAAGAAAGTATTTTTTTTCACACAATGCACAGTCAACCTGTGAAACTCTTTGCCAGTGGATGTTGTGAAGGCCAAGACTTAACAGGGTTCAAAAAATAACTAGATAGGTTTGTGGAGGATAGGTTCATCAGTAGCTATTAGCCAGGATGGTCAGGGATGATGTCCCTAATCTCTTATTTGCCAGAAGCTGGGAATGGGCAAAAGGGGATGGATCACTTGATGATTACCTGTTCTGTTCATTCTCTCTGGGGCACCTGGCATTGGCCACTGACGGAAGACAGGATACTGGGCTAGATGGACCTTTGTTCTGACCCAGTATGGCCACTCTTATGTTCAACACTAGCTTCTACCCAGGACATCTTGGAGTACCTGTTATGTCTTCAGTCGTTAGGGCTTGCACTTAGTTTGCTGAAAGTGCATCAGGCAGTGATATTGGCATTTCATCTCCTTGTTCAGGGAAAATCAGTCTTCTCCAATGCCATGGGAACAAGATTCTTAAAAGGGATCCTTTGTCTACATCCTCTGATTCAAGAGCGTGTTGCCCTATTAGACCTAAACACAGTCCTAACAGCTCTGATGGTCCTTCTTTCGAGCCCCTAGCATCTTGTCCCTTTCCATTCTTGTGTCAGAAAAGATTTTTCTGGTAGCAATAAAATCTGCAAAGGAGATTGTGTGAGTTGCAGGCTCCAATGGCAGATCCTTTTTATGCACAATTCTCCAAAAACAAGGTGACTTTATGACCACACCCAATTTTTTTTGTCTATAGTAGTTTCTCAGTTTCATTTGAGCTAGTCAGTATATTTACCTGTGTGTGGGTTTTTTTCCCCGTAAACTGCGTTCAGCTCCAGAGGAGCAGTATCTCCATACCTTAGACGTCAGGCAATGTTTAGCCTTTTATCTGGACAGGACTAAACCATTTCGTGCTTTGCATCATTTATTTGTGTCATATGCAGACCACATGAGGGTTCAAGCAGTCTCTTCGCAGGCTGTCTCCAAATGGATAACATCCTGCATCAAGATGGCATAAGTCTCCTCAGCAGGTGCGAGCTCATTCTGTGAGGACTCAAGCAATGTCCATAGCGTTCCTCAGTGACATTTCGATATTGGACATATGCAAGGATGCTTTGTGGTCATTGATACATTCGTTCACAAACCATTACCCCATAACCTCATATTCCACAGCGGATGCAAGCGTTGGTAGTGAGGTCCTGCAGTCTGAGTTTAGGTAGACTCTGAGCACCGCCTGCTGCAGCTGAGGGACATGGCACTTCTGCTTGTGTCACCTAAGTGGAATACACAGCTGCATCTATGAGAACATGACCTGTGAAGGAAGGCTGAAAGAATTGGGTTTGTTTAGTTTGGAAAAGAGAAGACTGAGAGGGGACATGATAGCAGTTTTCAGGTATCTAAAAGGGTGTCATAAGGAGGAGGGAGAAAACTTGTTCACCTTAGCCTCTAAGGATAGAACCAGAAGCAATGGGTTTAAACTGCAGCAAGGGAGGTCTAGGTTGGACATTAGGAAAAAGTTCCTAACTGTCAGGGTGGTTAAACACTGGAATAAATTGCCTAGGGAGGTTGTGGAATCTCCATCTCTGGAGATATTTAAGAGTAGGTTAGATAAATGTCTATCAGGGATGGTCTAGACCGTATTTGGTCCTGCCATGCGGGCAGGGGACTGGACTCGATGACCTCTCGAGGTCCCTTCCAGTCCTAGAATCTATGAATCTACTTGAAGAAAAAATGGGTATTTGTTGTAACTGGAGATGTGATGGAGACCTGCATCCCCACTGCATCAGAGTCTTGTTTCTGGGCATTCAGTGTGAAATTAGTCCTTTGGCGCCCTTCTCCATTGCATTAAACACTAACTTCTGTTCCTTTACTTTACCAGTTCACAGTTTAGCTTTCCCATAACTTAATCAATTTCTTATCTTATCTCACTGCTTTGTGACTCCTCTCCTTCACTCCATCAGTGATGTCAGCCTCTTTTACCAGCTTGTCATTTCTCCCATAATCACTTCTCACCTTCCATGCTGCCCATTATGCACTAAACACTATTCCCTAATCAATTTGCAAGGCAGTTCTCTGTCCTCTGTTATGATGCCTGTGGTTCACTACATAATGATATTGGCTAGGTTGGTGGCCTGTAGGTGATTCATTAAGACCTCTTGTCTGCTTATTAAAAAAAAAAAAAAATAGACACTTCTAAATTGTGCACTCAGTTGAAAATATATGC
This sequence comes from Trachemys scripta elegans, assembly GCF_013100865.1. Taxonomy (NCBI): domain Eukaryota; kingdom Metazoa; phylum Chordata; order Testudines; family Emydidae; genus Trachemys; species Trachemys scripta. Next base: position 14,369,861 of record NC_048304.1, on the reverse strand, counting down.
AACCTTGTATTCCTGGTACTGTCATTCCACTTTCTCCTTCTCCCATCAGGGGTGCTGGAACAATTTGTGTAGTGGGGATGCTCAGAGCCATTGAACCAAACTGTAAACCCTGTATACAATGAAAACCACTTCAAGCCAGAGGGTGTGTCAGCACCCCCACACCCCTAGTTCCAGCACCTATGTCTCCAATTATTTTCTACACCTTGTTGGATCTTGTCTCTATTTAAAATGTAGCCACTCTGGATTAGAGACTGTATTTTGCTATATATTTGTACAGAGTGCTGCACTGTCCCTACTGAGGACTATGGGTGGTACCAAAATACAAATAAAATGTACATTTAGAAATGAGATTTCCTGTCCATTCATGTAAAAGGAACAAAGTAAATGTTTGCATTCATTGTTCAGTACAGCAACATTCTTTTTAAAAAGAAGCATTAGAATATCAGCTAATCATTCGGTTACTTTACAGTAACCTTAAGTAAAAGATTAAATAATGTGTTGCCATTTACAAAGACCAGTACTGCTCTGCTGTTCCTAACCGTCTAATTTTTTGCTTATCTGTCACTGATCATTTGAATTTGGAAACAAGAAAGTTGTTGTTTGAACACAAGATGGCAGTACACAGTTAACCACAGTAGCAATCGCATCTGTTATGAAAATTGACTATCTGGAGGTGGCAAAGATACAGCTGTTGTGTTCTGCTGCTAGAATATTTTACTATGGCAATTACATTCTAAATGTGATTTAGAAAGTTCATTATTCCACAGCAAAATATGAATCAAGAAAATGTGAAATCTTAAGGAATTTGTTTTTTAGGTTTTTAGAACTAACTCAGGATAGGGTCTAAAAATTATCTACAAACAAGATATTGTTTAACTTTTTAAAGATTAAATTTATTGGAGTGCTTCAGATCTTGTAATATAGTCTCCAACACATGTTCAGCTTTATTGCATGGTTGGGGAGGCATTCTCATATTTGAAACTGTTCCCTGCACTTACACCTTGTACAACATATACGTAGTTGATAACTCCAGTGTGCTGTATTAAACTTCCCTAATGTGACCTTTGAACCACAGTGAAAAATCAAAGGTTACCTAAGTATATGTCTCTTGGACCTTTTTAAACCTTTCTATTCTTTAAGTCACATGAAGTGACTATCAGAAACTAAAGGGTGCCATTCTTTTTTTTTTTTCCTCACTTTCGTCCTATTATTTATCTTCAGTAAATATTAAAATATCACTTTACAATATGATCAGCATTTGTAGTTAAGGCAACAGTTACTCCTAAAAATATCCAATGGGAAAGTACACATTAAATATACCAGAAAAAGCATAAATCTAAGTCTCATGCTTTTCTTGTTGAATTGAAACATGTGGAATCACACTTTTAAGCTGACAAATTCATTTTAGTATTTTAGCAGCATTCTTGATGCTGTGACGGGTTGGATCACAGAAACCTCCTGGGAGCTTTCACCTGATGAGCCCAGACTACTTCTACCTCTGCTTTCCCTGCTAGCTCAGGACTCCAGCAGCCTGTCTTGCTGAGCCAGACACACCCGTCTGCTCCAACAAAGACCCAGGGTCTGAATTACTTGCCTCAAAGCAGCAGGCTTCACTGAAAGCAGCTAACAGAAGTGTTCTTGTCTTTAACACCCAGATGCCCAACTCCCAATGGCGTCTAACCCCAAATAAATCCGTTTTACCCTGTATAAAGCTTATACAGAGTAAACTCATAAATTGTTCGCCCTCTATAACACTGATAGAGAGAGATGCACAGTTGTTTGCTCCCCCAAGTATTAATACATACTCTGAGTTAATTAATAAGTAAAAAGTGATTTTATTAAATACAGAAAGTAGGATTTAAGTGGTTCCAAGTAGTAACAGACAGAACAAAGTAAGTCACCAAGCAAAATAAAATAAAATGCGCAAATCTATGTCTAAGCAAACTGAATACAGATAATCTCACCCTGAGAGATGCTTCAGTAAGTTTTTTTCCTCAGACTGGACACCTTCCAGGCTTGGGCACAATTCTTTCCCCTGGTACAGCTCTTGTTCCAGCTCAGGGGTTCTTCATGATGGCTTGCCCTCTCTTTGTTCTGTTCCACTCCTTTATGTATCTTTTGCATAAGGCGGGAATCCTTTGTCCCTCTCTGGGGTCCCACCCCCTCCTTCTCAATGGAAAGACACCAGGTTAAAGATGGTTTCCAGTTCAGGTGACATGATCACATGTCACTGCAAGACTTCATTGCCCACTTGCCAGCACACAGGTATACAGGAAGACTTACAGGTAAAACACAGCCATCTGCAGACAGTTGTCCTGGTTAATGGGATTCATCAAGATTCCAAACCACCATTAATGGCCCACACTTTGCATAATTACAATAGGCCCTCAGAGTTATATTTCATATTTCTAGTTTCAGATACAAGAGTGGTACATTTATACAAATACGATGATCACATTCAGTAGATTATAAGCTTTGTAATGATACCTTACAAGAGACCTTTTGCACAAAGCATATTCCAGTTACATTATATTCACTCATTAGCATATTTTTATAAACCATATAGACTGCAATGTCACAGATGCATTATACTGTTAAGAGAACAGAACATATAAAATACTTTCCTACTAAACAGTGTTCCTGGTAGGAGGTGTGATTTTTTTTCTTTTTCTAAGTACAGTAGCCTTTTTGGGGAGTAGGTGACCTGATGTATAAGTGGGGTATTAAAAGATGATTACCATCTGTATCCTATTTCTGTCAATTTTGAATTCTAGCTAATCACATAAGGTTTAGGGCTTAAAGAATGAAAACTGCTTTTCAGCGAAACTTCCTTTCCGAGAGTTTGATATGTATTAGCTGACTGTTACTTTAATACCAAAAATAACTTGAGGAGACAAATATCTAAAAATATAATGCTGAGGTGTAGAATGTTCTGCTGTGACTCTACTTCCAACCTGACTTCAGTTCTGATCACAATTCTGATACACATCCTATGCCCTTAAAAATGTTGATGACGCTTATTTTGTATCTCATGATAAAGGAAGCTAACTCAGAAAGGAAGAAAGTAACCATGCTGAAAGTTTTAGGTGGTAGTTTCCACATTTCTGCATAAAAAGATGTGATAAAGGAATATTCATTAAGTTTAAAGAAAAAAAAATAGAGATTAAGAGATCTAACTATTCTTAAACAGTGATACTTCATTTAGTAGTTGTTTTGAAAATGTGGGATACATTCGGCACCTAAAAGTGCTTCTGGTGGTTTGTTTATTAACTGGAACAAATTTCAGAGGACCACACCTTTTGAATATAGCAAAGATGTGTTCTGTTTGCTTTCAAATACATAAGTTCTATTTGCTATGTAGTCACAACAGTAATTCAATTTATACAAGTGAGACTTAAGTAACTTTAAAAATGTAATGAAATGGCTTCATGTTTGAAGTTTTACAGTGCTGCATCGAGGTTTGTTCTTCTGCACATATTTACATAGGCGGTGGAATCCAAACTGTTGCTCTTCTAAATTTTTTATATATAATTTTTTTTTCTTTATCAGAATCCAGCAGGCTAAAGTACAAATCCTTCCTGAGCGAGTGCTGCCTTCGACTATGTCAGCAGTACAGCTGGAGTCTCTCAACAGATGCCACATATTTCCTTCTTCCAAACCTACAGCATGGCAGGACCAACCTATACATCAATGGTGGCAGAAATATCAAAAGGTCAGAAGCTAATTGTGGTTTTTTTTTGGTTTTGTTTTGTTTTTATGGCATTTCAAAAATCAATATGTTCTATCTGTGCGTCTTTAAAGAAAAATGCACAAACTGGGACCCTATATGTCAACCTTCTGCTGTTGCTGTAGATTGTGTGGGTTGGTTAGCAATGGACAGCAGTGGGCAGATACACATTTTGTATTAGATTAATTAAGTCGTATTTTAATTCCCATGTCATTGCTTTGGGGGAAGTAATGTAGGTGTATATCTTGCTAAATTGCTGGGAAGGTATAAGGATTGCCTACATGGGGAAATTCACCAGCAGAACTATACTATTACAGTTATTCTGCTATAATTATACTGGCATAACTCCCCATGTGGACACTCTTATTTAGGCATAAGAGTGCCTTTTTATTTACATAGCTTATGCGGCTAAGTCCACATGAAATCTGTTAATGTTTGTGGTGGCACTTAAACATACAAAAAAAAAAGTAAGCTAAGAATCCCAGGCTCCCAAGACACATTTACAAACGCATTCTGTCTATTGGGATGGTCAGTGTTAGGAAATTGTGGTGATTGATACATAATGATAATTAAATCTAAGGGCTTGATTTCTAGTTCCTCTCACTAAGATTTACTTTTTTTCCCCTCACGTTAGTTCCTGTCATCCATCAGTTTCTTTCCTCTTTCATTATCATCCTGACTTCTAGTACTTCAGGTGAATTATAGACCAGTCTGCCTAACTTCAGTACTGAAAGATACTGAAACAAATTATTGAACAATCAGTTTGTAAGCACCTAAACAAAATAGCCAGCATGGATTTGTCAAGAAAAATCATGTCAAACCAACCTACTTTCCTTCTTTGACAGGATTACTGGCCTACTGGATGGGGGGAAGCAGTACGTGTGATGTATCTTGATTTTAGTAAGGCTTTAGAAACAGTCCCACATGACATAAACATTTGCTAGTTTGCTTATGTTAATGTTCTGCATTGTGTTTCTGGCCATTTCTGTAAGTGTACCTGGTTTGTTTTTTCTAAACTAGGCTTCTTTATCATGTACATAATTGAACCTCACTAATCTAACGCTGATTAGTGAGGTTTGTAGAATACTGAGAGCTGGGGATAGGGTCAGCAAGTTGATATGTTGTTCTTTGTGGGCAAATAGAAGGGCTTCTTGACATACTCTGGGCTAGGGTTACCATATTTCAGCAAGCAAAAAAGAGGACGGGAGGAGCCCCGCCCCTGTCCTGTCCTAGCCCCGCCCCTGCCCCTCCCACTTCCTGTCCCCCTCAGAACTCCCAACCCTTCTCCCTGTCCCCTGACTGCCCCCCAGGACTCCACCCCCTACCTAAGCCTCCCTGTTCCTTGTCCCCTAACTGCCCCCCCGAGACCTCCCCCACCCTAACAGCCCCCCAGGACCCTACCCCCCACCTGTACCCTGACTGCCTAAAACCTTATCCACACTCCCCCCAAAAAGCCCCCCCCCGAACTCCCGACCCCCCTGTCTCTTGACTGCCCCCTCCAGAACCTCCCTGCCCCTTCTCCTACCCCCTGGCCCCCTTACCCTGCCGCTCAGACCAGCATGCAGGGGAGGAGGAGCTGGGGAGGAGCTCCAGACTGCCGGTGTGAACTGCCGGCTGGTGATTTGCGAATGCAGGGAGGGAGGGGGGCAGTGAGCTCTGCTGCAGGGGAAGCGGAGGAGGGGCTCCCTCTGGCTGTCGGAGCCTCATGTAAGTGGCACCATCCGGCCGGCTGCCCTGTTAGCCGCGCGCACTCTGCATGGTGGCGGGGGAGGGGGGAAGTCCGGACATTTACAAATTCCCCCCAGACGCTATTTTCAGCTCAAAAAGCCAGACATGTCCGGGGGAATCCGGACGAATGGTAACCCTACCCTGGGCTTAGCTTTGACTCGAAAACTATTGGCCATCAGTGCTGCTACTACTGCCTCTGCTTCTGCTCCTGGCTTGGTGCTGCTGCCATGGCTTTGGTTTGGCAGTAGGAGAGAAGAGGGATGTGGTAGCTGATTTGAGGTGGAAAATTTTAGAGTGCCATCATTTCCTGTCTTTTCTCTGTTGCTGGATAAATTCAGCTGAAGGGCAGAGGTGGCTTCTTTTTGTGGCTTTATTGATCTGTGGGAGCACTGAGAGCTTGCACCAGTGGAAGAGCATGAGGAGCTTCTGCAAGTGGTCTAATCTCCTTCCAGGCATTTAATATGTTGGTGAAAGGTAATCCATGGGTGACACTGTATTCCTGTAGTTATCCACAGGGAGGCGACTTCCCCAACATCGGAACTGCTGTGTTTACTTCCTCACTGAACAGCAAACTTGGAAGTCTACTTTCCTTTTGCAGCTGTGCAGTTTAACAAAGTGCAAATCAGTGAGGTTCCATTTTGCTTAATTTTTTGTATTTAAATACATAGTTTTTTCCTCTCATGTTAGGAGTGGTGATCCTAGACCATAGATGACAATCTCGTAGGCTGGATGCATTTTACTGTCTTCTACTAAATACTGTAAAGGAAATTTTACAAATGAGGTTCATGAACAGGCTGACAATATAATACAATAAATAGAAGTTACTTGGTCTTTTTTAATAAATTGACAGTGTCATGTTTTAAGATCAGAGGCCCCTAAGTGTTAATCCAATACAAATTATGATAACATGCCCCTTTCTGAATAACACAAGAATCCTGAATATCCCAAACTGATATTTGCTTAATGCCTTTTTGCTTAAATATAATCCTGTTTCACCCTCGTTATTGAAATGACTGAGAAAGAAGATAGGGCATAGCTGATTGCAAGTCACTCCCTCCCTGCATATGTTAATCAGGTTGCCCCACACTTTTGCAGTGAAAAAAGATGCTTTATGGCCAGAGTTCATCACCTGCAGAAAGTAACTCATCAACAGAAAATGCAAATCCAGCCTTTCTGAAGACCAAACCTCTGCAGGAATCAAAAGAAATCAGGTGTGTAGTGCTCCTAAAATTCCTTGCATCTCGATCCTCCCACCTGAGAAGTTGGTAGTTAACCCTAAGAAGCTGAAATATAGCCTATTTTTGAGCACATTCATGTTGTAATTACATATCTCTTCATATATTGTCAATATGATACCCATGTCTAAAATTATATACAAAATATTTCTGCATACTTCAGTGCCTAATAACCTGCCCAGTAAATTATGTCTACCAGAGAACTACAGTATTTGTATTTAACCCATTTGTTTTGGACACATTCTATATACTTCTAATGCTACTTCATTGTTCTTGGCATATGTTCTTGGCATTTGTGTTGAACACAAATATTTCATGCTCAGAAGAGCTAGTATGTAATTTTTGGTTATATATTTTGAAATTTAAATTCAGAACGTTAATTTGATTTAATGCAACATTAAGGTTACATATTTAAAAGTCAGGAGATGCAAAACGTAAGGTTCACATAGAAACCTTTATTTGCCTATGTTGCATATGCTCTATCTGTAAGTTCTAATAACAAGTGAAAGAGAGCATAGTATATATGAATTGGTGTTTCTATGAGAATCTTAACTGTTTTATTTCCTCCTCTCCTTTTTAAAGATGCAGCTTTATGCTGCTGAAACTTAACTTTGAGAATTGAATTCACTTTTTTTACAAAAGAGAAGAGGAGAAACTGCTTTGCATTTTAATAAGGTGTTGGTCATGATTGACGGGAATTTAACTTCAATTTCACTTATTTCCCCAAAGTATGCTCCACTGGTGCAAATCCTATCTCCTTCCCTATGCCGTGGAGTTGCACCATTGCAGCTGTGCCAATTGGCTGAAATTTCAAAAGAACCTAAGGGTGTGTCTTCACAGCACAGTTAGCTCTAGTTATGACTCAAGTCTTGCCCCTAACTCGATTCCCGTCCACATACAAAAACCTCTCCCTTAAATTAAGAGGTGTTTTAAGCTCAACCTAGTTGGCCTATCGGGGAAGTGAGTTGAAGCTCAAGTGATGCTGATGCTCAAGCTAGTAGTGCAAGAGCTCAAATTACAGTAGCTAATGCAATCACTCTGCTAATCTAATCAGTCTGTACTGTTGCTGCATGTTTGAATTTAATAACTATTTGAGATTGTCAAATAACAAGCTCAAATGGAATTATGTAATCAAAAATTTAATCAGAGATTAGTTCAATACTATCCAGAAAGAAAAGATACATTACCACGTTTGGTGTAAGTTAAAGAGCTGGCCTTTTTGTTTCTCCCCTGTATAACTGGTGGGATGATGGCAGGTTTCATTTCCCTACCTAATTCCCAATATGTCTATATTTTTTTATGGGGTACGAAACAAAGAAACCCCTTTTGTGAATGGAAAAAATATTTTCCTATGATTAATTTTTTTGCCATATTTTATGTTTTAATGTTTTTGTTTACCTCATTACTTATGGAATTTCCTTTATGGTATTTGTAGGCTACATTGATAAGCAAAAAGGGAATTCTAAGCAAGTCACTATTCCTGACAACTGGCAATTCCCCAAGACATCTTTTAATGGATCCCCATTTCATCACTGCAGAAAGCATCTGCAATAATAATTGTTCCTTACCAAACAGTCCTGCCTATATCTATGTAGACTCTTTTGGTAGTTTGAGGGGGTCTCTTTCCTGGACATCTGTCTTCCCACAGAGTTGGATCTCTTATTGTCTAATATTCAATCATAAGAAGTTCCTGCGGATAAGTCACTCACAGGTTATGGACCAATACTCTGGCCTTACTAGTCAAATGCACTTTGCTAACACCATAAAGAATTTGGGAGAATCAATAATATATAAATGACTTATAAGGTAAGAACCTCAGAGTTACGACACCTCAGGAATGGAGGTTGTTCATAACTCTGAACAAAACATTGTGGTGGTTCTTTCAGAAGCTTACAACTGAATATTGATTTAGTAAAGTTTCAAAACTGTATTATGCAGAAGAAAAATGCTGCTTATAACTATCTTAATTTAAATGAAACAAGCACAGAAACAGTTTCCTTACCTTGTCAAATCTTTCTTTAATTTTCCCTTTATTCTTTTTAGTAGTTTACGTTTAACACAGTACTGTACCGTATTTGCTGTGTGTGTGTCTGCTGCTGCCTGATAATGTATGTCCAGTTCCAAATGAGGCGTTTGGTTGATCAGTCAGTTTGTAACTCTTGAGGTTCTACTGTACATTTTTATAAGAGCAAAACTAACACATTGGTGACCTGGTCTGGTCCCCAGCTGCGAGGCTGTCAATTCTTAGCTAATGCCTGCAGCCTGAGTAAGAACTAGCATCTGGCCTGCCAGTGTCACATGTACATCTCAATGTTAGTACTTTACAATATTGGCTGTCAAACAATTACAGACAAGGACAGACACAGTGAATCAAATGCTTTCCATTCTAAAGAAAGTGCTAATACAGTATCTTTAGATTGGTGAACTCAACCTTGCAACAGCTTTATTGTTCAGTCTTCCTGTTCCATTTATAACAAGTGCTACAGATGCATGTAACATAAAATGGGGTGTTCACTGCAGCAGGTTCACAGCGTGGGGACGTTGCAATTCCGAGCATTCTTTATTCATCTCCAGCACAAAGTTGTCCATGTCCTGAGCTTTTGCCACCGGAGTGTTAGGACAGTGGGTTTTTAACTGACCTTGAACTATCTTGTTCCACTGCTGTTCAGAGCGTGTTAGAGAACTTTAGGAAAGGATCTAATAGAAAATGTTGCAATTAAAAATGGAAAAGGTTCACAATGTCGGCAGATAATACTGTAATAATAATAATAATGTCCCGTACAAAGGCCTCAAACCATTGTCTACTCGAGTACTTGCTCCGGCTCAAAATATCATACCTATCACTTTTTTGTTTAAATATGGTCCATTTATCAGTCACTGTAATGAGAAATAAATTTACACGATTACCGGAGATTCCTTCCCCTGCATCAGGGTCTCCCATGCTTGAATACCGTAACCAACTGGACGTCGGTGAAATCTCAAACAGGTCCTGGCTTGCGGCATAGCTCAACTCCCTCCTCCCACTCCCAGTTACATGTCCCCCATTCTTATTCTTGCTGTTCATGTCCGGGGCCTGTGATTTGGGCTCCTAAAAGGTATCCACAGTAGTGTGTGGGAAGGTGATGGGGTCTCTGCCAATATCGCCTAGAGCTCTTTGTAAAAGCAGCAGATCTGTAGCTCAGCACAGGATTGACTGGTGACCTCTTCTGATATGCCTGACACAGTTCCTTTGTTTTTCATGTAGCACTGGCACTGATCTTGGTTGTACTCCGTCTCCTGCATCCACCTGCAATCTGCTTGTAGATGTCCATGTTACGTAGCTGTGCTTGCACAGCCTCTTTGCCCAGGAGGCCAATATGTCCTGTCCACTCCAAGCTGGAGCACATCTGGAACATGTAGCTGGCATGGTCGCCTGGGCTGTTGCACCAAACAGATAGCTGCTAGGTGTGCTCGCCACGATGGACAATCAGGAAAAGGCATTTCAAAAATTCACATGGTTTTAAAGGGGGTGTTGTCTTCTGTTCTTCAGCACTGGAATGGGTTACCTAGGGAGGTGGTAGAATCCACCTTGACAAAGCCCTGGCTGGGATGATTTAATTGGGGATTGGTCCTGCTTTGAGCAGGGGGTTGGACTAGATGACCTCCTGAGGTCCCTTCCAACCCTGACATTCTATGATTCATGACCCCTGGGCAGCGCAGTTCACAGTTGTGACCAGAGTGGTTAGTGTCTGGGTTTGTGGGACAGCTGCTGGAAGGACTGTTAGGGTCAACATAGGTAACACAAAAAGAACAGGAGTACTTGTGGCACCTTAGAGACTAACAAGTTTATTTGATGCATCCATAGAAGTGGGCTGTAGCCCACAAAAGCTTATGCTCAAATACATTTGTTAGTCTCTAAGGTGCCACAAGTACTCCTGTTCTTTTTGCGGATACAGACTAACACGGCTGCTACTCTGAAATAGGTAATACGGTGTCTACACTCATGCTGCATCGACCTCAGTATGTTGATCATGGCTCAACACTGCTCAGGGAGATGGTGTTACTATGTTGGCTTAATGGAGAGCATATGTTAATGGAAGACAAATTGAAATGTAGATATGCATAGCTAGGTAGACACAAAGTGGCTTACGTCAACCGAACTTTCTAGAGTAGACGAGGCCAAAGGTACCAGTTAGGACTGGTTGTGGTGTTTGTTTTTTTGGAGAGTAAACCTCTGTCCATTAGCAAATGGACAGAGACCCACCGTACTCATTTCTCATATGCCAGTGAACAATATAAAGTTTTCAAATTATTAGAATAAAAATGAACAAGGAATTTTTGGCTTGGTACCTTCACATGCCAAGATTTCTGAAGGAAGATTATTTGACCTAGTAATATCCCTGAAAATAAGGGCTTATAATTAAATGCTGACAGATTTTTAGCTAGACCATTGCAGTAGGTGCAACTGTTAAGACACCCACACTAGTTTCTTTAAATAAAGAAATAAAATAAAATGCCAGTCCTGTGTACTTGAGTTCAGTCTCTCAGTAAAAGGTCCCTAAGTGTGTAATGACCAAAGCATTTTCACTGCAGAAATCAGTCATAATAGATGTCCTTGTTTTGTGTTGGGGCATCAGCCTTCCTAGAGAATTATTAATTCCCAGGAAGTAGCCTGTGACTTCCTCATTATTGCTAATATTCTTAATCTCTCTCATTCTTTTGTTAATTCCTTGAAACAAGCATTCGCTGCAGAGGTTTGATTTGTTTTTTTGAACAACTGAAAAACAGTGTGTTACGGTTGGACAGGTTGAACATTGAAAAATGACGTTGCTGAGCCTTTTCCCTTTCATGCTGTTTCTCTGAATCCACTCTGTATGTTGTAGTGCCGTTTCTTTACAGCAGAAATCAAGTGATCCTGTTACTTGTTTTCACATTTGAGAACAATTCAGCTAACACAGGTCACTCTTGACCGTAGAATTTTACAGTAATCATTGTGGTTATGATTTCTTCTACATCTCAAAAAGTGTGTGCAGTCTATTAAGTAGAGTAAAATCTATTCTATTTCTATTTTTTAGGGTCTTATACCACAATCATGGTATCAATAATGCAATTATTATTTGATTTTAAAGGCACTTCAGTAATGTTACTCATTATACCTTCAGTGAATACATTCCCAGTGCTTTTAAGTTTTCCTCATCTTCTTGTGACACATCTTTCCCATTCCACTTCATTTGAACCTGAATTTTTCTTAACAGAACACTGTTAAAGTATGATATAAGTATTTTTATGCAATACTTAATATATCTAAATTGAAACAATAAGTGCCTATGTTGTTTAAATAGGCTTCCAATAGATTGGGAATAAGCATTGATATTTGGTAAGCATTCTTGAAAATGTTTAGCACTGACGATTGCCACATAAAAATATTTTTACCTTTCAGTTAGAATTTAGATAGCAATGGACTCATGACTTGACCACAGTTTTTTATTTAATATGAAATGTCCTTACTCAACAACTGTTTTACTATGAGGAAGCACTCTTTGGATCTACTTACTAGACTACTACAGGGCTGAGACTCGGGGAATCTGGATTCTGTTTCTGGCTTGTCCACAGATTTTTGTGTGTGTTTAACTTGTCATTTGGGGACACTGGCAACTTAAAAATCAAACATCTATGTGAGTACTTTTACCTGTGGTTTTTACAAGTATCACTTACCATTGCTAATTCTTTAAAAATATTCGTTTGAAGTCAGGGGGACAGTATACAGCAGCTAATTATCTGGCCCATTGTTCTCAATTTTTTTTAGTTTGCATGTGCATTTTGCAGCATTTGATTATAATAATTTCATTGTTTACCCTGTGTAGTCAGTCAGTTTCCCCATCCCCACCCCCCATTGATGGAGGGGATCATTCATATAGCAACAGGAGAGGGATAAATATGTTTAATATACAAAAAAGTGATTGTAAAACCCACAAAAATTAACAATGGGCTAATGGACAGGCAAATTACCTGAAACTACTGTTAACTTTTTATAAAACTGACTAGATTTGAAGGTGATGATGTATCTTTAAAGACCACGTCTGCTTGTTGATTATTTGTCATTAAATGAGATTTAATTTCTGTTTGTTTGTTTATTTATTTGTAAATCTACAACGTGGGTACTGTGGATCTTAATACATTTGCAAAATATTTTGCGATTTTTGGATTGAATATGGTAACAAGTCCCCAGTGGTGTTATGTTGATTGACATTTCAAGGCATTTTTAAATAAGTAGATGTCTTCCCAGATAATTTTCTCCTCTCCCTCCCCTATATCTGTTTGTACAAGATCTACAGAAATATTATGATTCAAAAGTAAATGTTATGTTTTCTGTTCCAGCGGAAGTTTCACTGTGCTAGTTTGACTTCTTGGCCTCCATGGCTCTACTCTTTATATGATGCTGTAAGTATAAACCAGATCTTACCCAGGGAGCTATAATCAATTTTATGCTTTTGGGTATTTCATTATTAAGTAGCACAAAACCATATAATCTATTTTTATTTCGTGTTTCTAAGTACTAACTGCGGCATTATCAAAACATTAGCCAAAATGACACACATTTTAAAATATCTTTAACAAACTTACACATATTTACTGCAAAAATACTCAACACAATAACAATTTTTGTTTTTATTTCCAAATCAGTAGCTTGGATTTTTATTTGCTATCTTATAGTGTTTGTACATGAATTATAGAAACCGTGGATCCCCACCAAATATGACCTACCCTAATAGTTGATCCAGTACTGAAAGCTTCACTTTAATTAAAAAACTACACATTTAGAATCTTTAATCAGCACTAAATTAATCAGATATTCCCCTCCCTCCCAGTAAAGTCTGCTCAATCTTTACCACAATCATTATAAACAAAACAGAATATACATCCTGTGAAGAACTTGAGCACTACCAGCCCTGGCTGTTCGTGTATTACCTCATCTATGAAATCTTGTGGTCCCACTGAAGTCATTGGAAGTTTTGAAATTGACCTCACTGAGACCAGGATTTCACTCCTTGTGTCCTGTCACAAGAGGAAGAAGGGGGGCAGTTCTGCTACCAACCACCCTGATACTACCATAATATAAAAATCCTTTAAAGATAGTTAATTTCTTTTCCAAACTGATCAGTTCTCTCTTTCTGAGAAGTGTTCTCACCTTGCCTGATGGGAAACCTAGGCTGATTTTTAACTTATTAGCTCAAAATATGTAGACATGTAGATAAACTGTCTTTGCGCTAAGTCTTTTAAAAGATAATGTCCACTAGAGGCCAATAGCTCACTCCCCATTTTGCTTTTATTTTAAAGGGGAAAAAAATGTGTATTTAAATTACGCTTTTCTTCTAATGAAAGGAAACCTTAATGGAAAGAGTCAAGTGGCAACTACATGAGTGGGATGAAAATCTTAAAGATGAATCTCTTCCATCAAATCCAATAGGTATTGTAAAATTATGTTGCTTGGTTTTCAGCAAATTTGTATTTTCTCCCCTCATATTTTGTTAAAGGTAATGATCTTTTTTTTTTTCTTGCTGGCTAGCCCACGACTACTACTGGGAAGAGATTATGTGTACCGAACGCATGTACTGGTCCATTAACAAAGCACCTTTATCAAAAATTTTCCAACACACTTTTAGCAGTTTTCTGAACTGGTAGAAATTAATGTTTAAAGCTGGAAAGTCCAGCTTTTGAATTTTCTGACTGACCATGAGATGGGACTGTAGTAGTATATCAGGCCTGTGCTTGTCCTGTGATCTAACAGTGATTTGATGACATAAGGACAAGAATGAATACGGTAAAGTCCATTACCTTATGACCACATAAATTCCAACCTCTGGTTAAAGGCAGCTGATTTTTATATAATTTTTTAAAAATAAAAATCACTTGAGTATATCAAAACTGAAACGTGAGACTATTGTTATGTTTTTGTTCTGTGTACAAATCGGGGGAGAAGGAACCCTACAGAAATGAATGCACTCAGAAAATGCTTATCCTTCCCATGATATAACACTTAAGCAAATGTTGGTATTAGAGCCAACATTGCCACTTGGATACAGTGTGTGAAAAGTGTACATTTTTGCTAGTACAAGTTTATTTCTCTTGTTTAGAAAAGCATTGTGCATACATAGAGAACTGAATAAAAGACATCCATATTTTATTTCTTACATTGTAACAGACATGGTGCTTTTCTCCAGATTTTTCTTACAGAGTTGCTGCTTGCCTGCCAATTGATGATTCATTACGTATTCAGCTGCTTAAAATAGGAAGCGCTATTCAGCGACTGCGTTGTGAATTAGATATTATGAACAAAGTAAGTACCTTATTTATGTTTAATTTACGGTACTTTGATTTAGTGTCACCAGGTAAAAAGAGTAGTTTGTATAATCTATAACAAAAAAAAATTCTGCCATTTCCAAGTTATATTTTAAGAAGTGGTATTTTTTAGAACTTTTTATTTTTCCTGTTTATTTTTAACTTTGAGAGAATATGTGGTCCACTGATATTGGCTGGCAAATTATATTTAGCCACAGACTTGCAGTGCATTTTATCCTTTTTTTCCCCTACCGCTAAAGTACTTGCTGGCTTTTTTTCGTCTTGAAAGAATTACAATTATATTTTTTAAATGATGTTCCAACACTTTATTGTACTGTGCCAGCCAAGAGATGGTGCTAGAAGCCTGATGCAGTTAGTACCATTCTTTCTAAAATCAGAACGCATTTACAGTAAAACATACAGTAATGAAATATTGCTGTGCCATGATAAGTGGAGTGGATTTTAGTGCTTTATAAAGTAGGATATATCCCTACAGTGATAAGACTACATAAATATTGGACTGAAAGGATTTTTACATTCAAACATCTACTATCCTAATAAGCAACAGGATTCCAAGATGATTTAAAACTTGTCTTTTGTTGTCCTTTTAATATGGGTTTTCTGGAACTAAAAATTAACCAAGACTATCTAACGCAGGAATTACAATAGCTATGTGTTCAAATGGGCTGTCAATCTAGTGTACATGCACGAACTTCACATGAAAGAGCTACAAGAAATGCACAGAGCGGAGCATTTGAGAGTTAATAACAGATGACAGAAGGCTGAGGTATTTAAGGCCTATTTTGTTTCAGTCTTCACTAAAGAGGTTAATGGTGACCAGATGCTTAACACAATCAATATTAACAAGGGGGAAGGAACGCAAACCAAAATAGGGAAAGAATTAGTTAAAGAATGTTTAGATGTTAGAGATGCTCAATTCAGCAGGCTAGGATACTTACCGTATATACTCGTTCATAAGCTGAATATTTTTGGTAAAAAAGTGACTCATCACAGAGCAGGGGTCAGCTTATAAATGGGTCTATACCAAAATTTGATGATTTTAAACTCCTATGGAATCATTGTATTGAATATCTAATACAGGCAGGAAGTGACGGCCCACGCCGCTTCCCGCAGCCCCCATTGGCCTGGAGCAGCAAACCGCGGCCAGTGGGAGCCACGATCAGCCAAACCTGCAGACGCGGCAGGTAAACAAACTGGTCCGGCCTGCCAGGGTGCTTACCCTGGCGGGTCACGTGCCAAAGGTTACCGATCCCTGATCTAATAGATTGTCGTTCTGTTTACCTAGAGCGACTGCAGGCATGGAGCCTCGCAGTTCCCATTGGCTGGGAACAGTGAACCGCGACCACTGGGAGCTGAGGGCTCCATGTCTGCAGATGCTCCAGGTATACAAAATGTCCCGACCCGCCAGTGGCTTACCCTGACGGGCTGGGAGCCAAAGTTTTCCCATCCCTGAAATATAGGGTCGGCTTATGAAAGGAACATACAGTTTTTGCTATTTTTACCTATCCATTTTGGGGGGATCAGCTTATAAACGAGCGGGCTAATGAACGAGTATATACGGTAATTCACGGTAGGGTACTTAAGGAACTAACTGAAGCAATCTCGGAACCATTAACAATTATCTTTGAGAACTCATGAAGGATGGATGAGATCCGAGAGAACTACAGAAAGGCACACATAGTACCTTTCTTTTAAAACGGGAACAGAAAGGACCTGAAAAATTAGACACCAACTAGCCTAACTAAGAAAGTGGAACAAATTACTAAACAATCAAATTGTAAGCAACTAGGGAAAATAGGGTAATAAGTAATAGCTAACATGGATTTGTCAAGAACAAATCATTCCAGACCAACCTAATTTTCTTCTTTGACAGGGTTACTGGTGGGGAAGGAGTAGATATAGTCTATCTTGATTTTCAGTAAGGCTTTTGACACGGTTCAACATGACATTCTCATAAGCAGGGAAATGTGATATAGATAAAATTACTATAAGGTGAGTGCACAACTGGTTGAAGGACCATACTCAAAGGGTAGTTATCAATACTTCTCTGTGAAACTGGGAGGCCACGTCTAGTGGGATCCCACAGGGCTCTGTCTAGAGGCTAGTATTATTCAATATTTTAATTAATAACTTGGATGATGGAGTGGAAAGTAGGCTTAAAAACTTGTGGCTGACACTAAATTCGGAGGGGGTCGAAAGCACTTTGGAGAAGATGATTAGAATTCAAAATGACCTTGACAAATTGGTCTGAAATCAAGATGAATCAGTAAAGTGATCACTTGTGAAGGAAAAATCACCAATATGGGGAATAACTGGCTATATGGTAATATTTCAGAAAAGGATCTGAGGATTACAGTGGATCACAAACTGAATATGTACGAACAATGTGCTGCAGCTCTGTAAAATGCCAATATCATTCTGGGGTATATTAAGAGTAGTGTCGTATGTAAGAGAAGGGAGGTAATTTTCTTCTCTACCTGGCACTGGTGAGACCTCAGGTGAAGTATTGTGACCAATTCTGGGTGCCACGCTTTAGGAAAGATGTGGACAAAAATTATAAAAGCTCTGAAAAACCTGACTTATGAGGAAAGGTTAAAAAAAAACTGGTTATGTTTAATTTTGAGAAAGAAGACTGAGAGGGACCTGATAACAGTTTTCAAATATGTTAAGTCAAAGTTCCCTCTAGCCCATGGCTCATCGAGCTGTTATAAAGAGGACTGTGATCAATTGTTCTCCACGTCCACTGAAGGTGGGACAAGAAGTAATGGGCTTAATCTGCAGCAAGACAGATTTAGGTTAAATATATTAGGAAAAACTTTCTAACTATAAGAATAATTAAATACTGGAATAGGTTACCAAGAAAGGTTGTCTAACCTGTTCTTTAAAACCTCCAGTGATGGGGATTCCACAAACTGGGATGGTCTAGGCATGGTTGGTCTGCCACAGCATGGGAGGATTGACTAGATTGTCTCCCATGATTCCTTCCAGCCCTACGTTTCTATGATTCTAGGGCTGCGTTGGGAAAATTTTCAGATGGGATTTCTCTAATCATTTAGGAGATTAGCCACCCCTTTCTTGTGGCTGAAATTATAAAATGCTCTAATGTTAACATTCATGCAATTCCAAGAACTGCTCATCTACAGAATTAGGTACATCTTTTTATAAATCCTAAAAGAGAGTAGGAGACTTGACCTGCCCTTATGAAATATATAGCATTGATTTTAATATATAGTCTTTCCTTGCCCAACAACATAGGACACTAGTGTACATGTGAGGATCCAGCTGTAAAAATGTATTATATAAATCTCTCTAACTATTGTATTAGTTGGAGTAATATATAATATGAAGGCCACTAAATTGATTACATACAGAATCAGCCAAATTCTGATTTATTCCTGACTTAGTGTTGTAACTGAGGTCAGAATCTGGCCTGTTGCCTTTATGGCATTTGATGCATGTGAAATGTATTGCATTAGTAATGGGTTTTGTGAATAAAACTTGCACTGCTCTTATGATAAACAGTTTATTATTGTTTAATATTTATATAGAGCTAAAAATGTGCATAGCACTATACAGAAATAATACATACATGATTCCTTCCCCAGAGAGTTTACATTATAAATCAGACAGTCCTAGTGATTGAAACACCAGATAAAGAAGCTGGTAAGAAGGGAAGGATGGACAAAGAATAAAATAAAGGAGAATATGGGTGATGTCTGATGCTTAAATTCTGATAATTTTAAACTAAGTGCAGTAAAATGAGAGAACAATAGAAGATGGCACACAGGAATGGGTCAGTGGTGGGGAAGTAAGGCAAAAAGAAGTGGGTGTTGAGGGATCGGAAGGAAAGTAATGACAGTTGGCACATTATTAGAGAAGTCATTCAGGGTATAGTGCGCATCACAAAAATGCATAAGTAAGAGGAGACAAAAGGAGCAAAATGCTGAAGTGAGCAGGAGATAGAACACGAGGAGTAGGAGTCAGAACTTAGTTGGAACCAAAAGTACGAACTGTGATTTACATAAATTGTTTTAAGTGAACATTGTTAAAATAACATTTTGTCCCATAAACTTCTTAAATTTTCACTGACAATTTCAAAAGTATTATTCTTTTTTTTTTAAAAGATGGGAAATATTTTACATCCCAAAAATTTATACTGGAATAAAGTATTATTATGAACTTATTTTTAAAGGCTTAGTTTCTGGGAAAGGTCAGTAATGAATTGTTCTGTTCCAGCTTACTTTCTAGTAATTTTAAGTGATAGATTAATCTGTTATAGTACTTCAGAGGGGGAAATAAGAAAAAGGATGGTGAGGGAATCAATCCATTTAATGTTACAAAATATTTTTTCTTGAAGTTAAAAGCACTCCCAGTATTTCAGAACTTAATACATTTTGCAGAAATTAAAAATTCATGTTTGTACTTGTCCTCCTTTTCTGTGTTACATATTAAATAGCAACATCTTTGTATTTGTCTAGATGTATTAGTTTTTCAAAAGCTCTTGAAAGAATAGACCTTTTCCTAATTTATTATAATTACATAGTCAGAGGCCTTTTCTTTTAAAAAAAACAAAACCAAAAAAGCTTGTGATTATGTTACTTCGATGACAAATATGCCGAAGTGAGTAAAGTTGTCCTTTTGATAGTGTATTTGTTTTTCTTTTGAAGTGTACATCTCTTTGTTGTAAGCAATGTCAAGACACAGAAATAACAACTAAGAATGAAATATTCAGGTGAGTTTTTAATTAGTTTAGACTCTTCTTTGGAAAACAATAAATGAAAATTGGGTATGTATTCATAGTTTTGCTCTTCCTACAACTCTCATTTTCTCTTTGCTTTTTATTCTTCTGAGATCGTTCTGAGCTGATCAATAAATATTCATAGGAAATTCTCTGTGTAAAACAAAATAGGTAAAATAAATTCAAAGACATCATCCAGTCCACAGACCTCTAACAAAATGGTTATTTATGATAACTTTAGAATAATAGAAGTTGGAGTTTGAAAGGCCATGTTATATTATCTAGCTCAGCACCCAGCCAGTGTAGGGTTGTACTCTTATGGTGAATTTTGGAGTATAACTTCTTCTATATCGCTGTAATATTTCGGGTCTGATTAACCCAATTCAGAAGTAATAGGGAAAAAAATCTCAGTTTTGCATAATACTTCCACATTTTAACAAGCACTGATTTCAGATTACTATATGTGATTTGAGTATCATAGATGTGCTATTAGTATGTTGTGAAGCAAGGAAGACATGTATCATTGGATATGACGTGATGTGAAACAGTCTAAAAATCATTCTAAGAGTTGTAGTAGGCAATTCATTCTTATATGTATGACCTATCCATTGTCCTCATTAATAGCTGTGTCAGGATAGTATTTCTTGAAAACAGTTACCACTGCTGGTGGCCTTGTCTCCAGCTTCACCCAGGATAACTAATATCTATCTTTCAGAGTAGCAGCCGTGTTAGTCTATATCCGCAAAAAGAACAGGAGTACTTGTGGCACCTTAGAGACTAACAAATTTATTAGAGCATAAGCTTTCGTGGACTACAGCCCACTTCTTCGGATGCATATAGAGTGGAATAAATATTGAGGAGATATATATACACACATACAGAGAGCATAAACAGGTGGGAGTTGTCTTACCAACTCTGAGAGGCCAATTAAGTAAGAGAAAAAAAAACTTTTGAAGTGATAATCAAGATAGCCCAGTACAGACTGTTTGATAAGAAGTGTGAGAATACTTACAAGGGGGGAGAGATTCAATGTTTGTAATAGCTCAGCCATTCCTGTTCTTTTTGCTAATATCTATCTGTCACCTATGATGATATGAAGGTTAGAAGATTTCTTGGCTTAACAAAGACTCTTCATAGTAATATTTTTGTTTTGTTTTGTTTTATCCGTGTGATAAGCAGCTGTAGTAATTATCTAAACGATAGAAGCTGCTGCTATGTTGTTCATTTGTGGGGTGTCTTTTTTAACTCCTTTTTTGAAATTGAGACAATAGTGTGACAATAAATGCTCATTTTTGCTGACTGCTCAATTTTAAAGGTAGAATTAAGAGGCTGAGTAGTGTTGCTATTTGTTTTCATTGTAAGTTTTTACTCAGTGGAGGCAAGTAAAAGTAAATGGCAAATTATCCTGTATTTTGTTTACACTAAGGCCATGTCTACACTTACCAGTAGATCGGCACTGCTGCGATCAATACAGCGGTGTCGATTAAGTTAATGGGAGAGCACTCTCCCGTCGACTCTGGTACTCCAGATCCCTGAGAAGAGTAAGGAAAGTCAGCGGGAGAGCGTCTCCCGTCGACACAGCACAATGTAGACACCGTGGTAAATCGACCTAAGCTACGTCAACTTCAGTTACGTTATTCACGTAACTGAAGTAGCGTTACTTAGGTAAACTTACTGCGTTAGTGTAGACTAGCCCTTAATTACATATTGCTGAGGTAAAGACCATCAGCCACTCCAAATGAGGTATTTTCCATGCCAACATTCCATCAGGCCTGCAGTTATTAACTTGTCACCTTTAAGAAACACTTAGGCCCTAATTCAGGAATGCACTTAAGCATGCGTTTATAATATTCAGGAAAGCATATAAGCACTTGCTTAAGTGCCTTTCCTGAAACAGAGCCTTAGGAAGTAGTCAGCAGGAGTTGCTCATGTTAGTAAAGATTACTAACTCTGAGTAAGGGATAATAGGATCAGACCCTACATTTATACAAAGTTTGGAAAATTATTGTGACGTTATCTCATGTAATAAAGGTGCACATACCTATTTTTATTCCAATTTTTAATACTTTAACTCAATAAATCTTGTCTACAAGCATATTAGACTTCTTTTTATGCAAAATATTTTTAAGTGTTTGGCAGTTTGCTTCCTCTATTCATTTTCTAATTAGAGTTGTTTTAATTTTATGAACACTTTTCAGCCCTGTTTTCCTTTTTGATGTATGTCTTGAGAAACTATCAAAGTACATAACTGGTTCTTATTTATCCATTGTAGTTTATCCTTGTGCGGACCTATGGCAGCATATGTGAATCCTCATGGGTATGTCCATGAGACCCTTACAGTGTACAAAGCCTGCAACTTGAATCTGAGTGGCCGACCTTCTACAGAGCACAGTTGGTTTCCTGGGTAAAACAGTATTTCTTTCTACTAATAATGTACTCCAGTATTACAAAATACAGTTCAGAAATCTTATTAGCAAATAATAGAAATTAATAATTCTGATTTAAATGCATTCTGGCCTGCAAACACTGAGAAGCAGACATTACATTATTTTCTAAACTCTTAAAAATGATCATTCAACTACTGTAAATGAAGAAAAAAGTAAATTTAGTATTCCTTCTTAATCTAAAATAAATTGGAGACGTTAGATAAAATGTATTCAGAATTCTCTTGTGCCTTTAAAGTTGTACATAGATTTTGCCATATTTTAAAAGTTGTTTTTGAATCATTCTCTTTTAATTACCCAACAAGTATCTTGATAAATAACTATATATAACAGGAAGTGTTATCATTTGTATTGTAGTAGTACCAAATGACCCCAATCAGGTATCAGGGCCTCATTGTAAAATAGACACTCTGTCCCCAAAGGGCTTCCAGTCTTTCACACAGATGGAGAAAGAACCAGCAGCTAAAGTGTCGGGTGACATTAACAATCATCTTAAAATCTGTTAGCTATGGGATCACGTCTTTCATTCTTTTTAAAAACATTTCAGTCTCCAGGATGATACTACTGTTGCTTCTTCCCTCCCTCCTCCATCCTCAATTTGAATTGTCTTCAGTATGTAATCTCCAACCCTACAACTTTCCACATAGTAAACTGTGAATGTCTCTTGTTATGACCAGAGATTATTTACTAATCTGAGGACCTTGTTTTAAACTATTTTGGTTGTTTATATTGCTTGTGGTTGGGAACTCTGTCTTTCATGGACTAAAATGTATAGATTTGTATAGATTTTATTCATATTAGAAACGTTAAGTGGTGCACACTTTAATACTGACTTCTGACTCCTCACTATCAAATATCTGATAGATCTTTGAAAAGGATTATGTGTAATTTACTTCTGTTCTCCCTCAATCTCCTCAGTTTATCTTTGAAGCTCCTTCCCTACCCTCCCTACAAGTGTAGTTGATGCAAAATGCCAAGCAGAATATTTAGCGTATTTATAATTTCAGACCATGTCATGTTACTCATCTTGTCTAAAAAAATTACAAGGAAAATTTCCTATATTAAACCATATAACTGGACTAGTAGCTTCTTAAGTAGGTTGGAGATTTTGAATACCCACCTTTTAAAATAAAATAGAAAACTTAAAATAATATATTTAGACACAATCCAGCTTCTGGAGCAGATAAGTGGGTTATTTATTTCCTAAGAGTTTCTCTGTCTGTGACATAGACAAGTTTATGGAAAACATAAATTAATTAATTCTGTAGGGATCAGTCTTGTCCTTACAAAAAAACACAAACAGAAGTTTATAATTTTAAACGGGGAATTGTACAGCATAAACAGATGAATTCTGAAAAAAACCATATTGTTTCTCTGCAGCTATCTTTGGTGATAAAAAATTTAGAGGCAAATACAGAAAACGTGATGCCTACGTGGTGGTGGTCCTATATACAATATTTTTAAAAAATCCATGAACTGTCAGCTATGCTTTAATAATAATTGAAAAATAGAAATATTACCTTATCCAGATACTTATTTAAATCTGCAGTGATATCATTCTGCTGTTTGAGGAAGTAAAATACTTATTTTTCAAAATAACAAAGGTATTTATTTCTGAATTTATTTATTTTAGAAATAATCTCTTTAGTGTGTATAGTGCACTGCTGGAACAGTAACCTAATTTTGTTAGTTTATTCCTGAACCATTTTATAAATAAACTCCTTAGCACCTGTAGCACTGCTGGAATAATAACCTAATTTTTAAGCTATTTGAGTTCTGAGCACTTTAAAAAGTGTGTACACTTCGGCAGATGAAAGATGCAAATAAATCCCATTTTTCTAACTTGAAGGAGATAGAGGGCAAGGAGGAGAACAAAATGTACAAGTGCAGGAACTGTCTCAGATCCTGCCAAGAATCAAAGGGGAAACGGAACAAATTTAGAGCAGTCAAAGTTGTTCATGGTTTCTGCGTGGACTATTTCAAAAGAAGGTTATTCCACAGAACAAGTTTTGGTAAGGTGAAGTGATATCAATTAAGATAAAATTACAGTAATGAATTCTTTTAGATAGTACACATTTGAAAGGTTGATGCCAGCTTGTACTTGTGCAACCAGCCTTGTCCTGAGCTCTCCCCTATAAAACCTCGGGATGTGACCTTTTGGGTGTGGTGCGATTTTTTGGGGGGGGAGGGGATGAAGGAGGGAGGTTCAGTCCTTTATCTGTTATTTTATTAAGCAACCACTATGATCCTTTCTTCCAACTGAAGTTTAGTTTCCCTTAAAGTGGTCTCCCATCTCTCCCACAATCATTTAAGCTTTTGGTTTGAATAGACAAGCATATTTTAGAATAATTAAAAAAAAACAAAAACAAAAAAAACTTGCACCTGTAAGGCCGTCATAATTCACATACAATTTGCCTCATTCTTTGATTTTTTGGGGTTGCTGATGGATTTAATATTCTCCTTTAAATAGATCCTTAAAACCATCCCTTATATCTTAAGTTTATTATGATAAGCATTTTGAGACTCCTGTATTGGCACACAATAATTAATCATGTTACTGAAATATATACTGAAATAAAATGCTTTTATTATTCTACTTTTTGTAGACAATGTAATAATCTTGAAGGCTGAGATTTTCAAAGAGACGTAGGGAGTTTGGTGTCCAAGTCCTATTGAAAAATCAATGAGAGTTGGGTGCCTGAATCCATTAACCCATTTGAAAATCCCAAACTAAAACTGATATTTTCTTCTTATTTAACTGTGTTCCAGTTCCATTAAAATGTTCTCATGAATGATGTGACTCCTGCCAAAACACTTTTTTTTTTTTTTTTTTTTTTTTTTTTAGGTATGCATGGACTATAGCCCAGTGCAGAATTTGTGGGAATCACATGGGGTGGAAGTTCACAGCTGCTAAAAAAGATCTCACTCCTCAAAAATTCTGGGGATTGACCCGATCTGCTCTCCTGCCTAGAATTCCAGAAGATGGCTCAGGCAACGATAGAACACCATTACTTTGCCTGTAATCTAGTAACCTGTTTTTGGAATGAATTAGCAGCCGCCAGTGTCTCTCAATTGAACGTGGTCAGTGCTGCTTCTGATGCTTGCTTAAATAAGTTTTTTTTTAAACGAAGGCAAAGAAAAAGACAAGTATCGTTACATTTTGGGTTTGGTACACAGACAAGGTACTGTTGTTTCCAGATACACTGGGAATTGAAGGTTGTGTCTTAAAATTTGACAACTGGGAAGAGAAGTACAGTGAGAGACCAGCAAATGCATCTGATTCTAGGAATGTCAGATAAATGCTGAAACAGATTACTCAAACTTGCCACCGTATAATTAAAGAAGATATTTACTGCTATTGAATTAAGGTAAAAGATATGCAAAAAAAAAGTACTATTAAACAGTATTTGAGTCATACAATTTATGTATGATGGTAAATATCAAATTTTGTTTGTGGGATATTGGCTATTAGTATACTTCAAGTATATTTTGCTGAGAAATCCTTGTTTCTAACTATATGAAATAGTCCACGTTCACACTGTTTGTTTGTTTTTCAAATGTTTGCCTAAACAAGTATCAAAGAGCGTGTCAGGTCTAAACCTCTGTACTGATTGATGTTTCATTGGTTAATGTCATCCTGGTAGCGGTGCTGTAAATGGTAGACGCCAAGCACTTACTGATATCTGCTGCTAAAGCAACTACTGTATACAATTCCTTTTTAAAGGAATCCTGTATGAATTGTTTTGTCCTTAACAGTTATTTCATATACTTAGCATGTTTGACATGTTGATTAGCAATCTAAATTATTAATATAAAATGTACAGGTTGATTCCAGTGCATAAAATATATTGTCATTTGTTTCCATAATACATTAGTAAATTTCAGTCAATAAAATTAAATAGGTTTACATTTTTTTAAACAATTTCCTTCTGAAGTGTAATTTACCTTGTATACATGCCTAAAGTTTGGTGAAGTAATCTGTGAAATACTTCACATTGGAAATTGCTCACATCTATATTTTGACTAGGGAAACGCAGGATACCTTTACTGCTTTTTATGTTTGCATATCATAAGTGAAAGGCTGTGCATTTATCATCATCCTTTCCTGATAAAGGGGGAATGTTTCTAAATAAAGCAGAAATCAAAGGCAGGTTTGTTTTTATGAGACACTGTGCTACAGAAAAGGGTGCCAAAAAGGGTGCAGCTTTTGCTGTTTTTTCAGAATGCACTTTGATGGTAGAATCTGAAGATGACAGATTTCTATTATATATATATTTTTTTTTTCCTTGTGAGGCTCTTCTGTTCACTCTTTATTTGTTCAAAGTAAATCTTAGAGATCCTGTATGTGTGATTACTTGTACTGTTAAAGGAAAATTATACTAAAATGCTTAAGATTATATTTATGAAATGCTTCATCCATCCCCACATACCATGCTTGTTTATTGTATGTAGCATTAATATGTTACTCCAGTAAAGGAATAAGGACAAATATCTTTAAGAGACAAGCAACTGACTTTACTGATAATGCCATGGTTTGTGTTGTACTGCAGCCAAAAAAAGATTTTCAAATGATACAAGACGTTATATGCTGAAAGGATATTAGAAAACTTTATTATGTTAGGTATCTAGAGAGTAATGATGGTGTAACTCAGGTTTAATTCCTTGAAGCCTTCTACCTCTGTGCTTCTATGATGTTTTTTGTTATCCCATATACATCTGTAAAATCAAATTTCACTTTATTCTGCAACATTCTTAATTTATCAGTGAGCTGTGAAAAGCAATACTAGCTTAAACATAATTCTGAACAAATAGAGAGTGAAAGATGATTCATTTTCTTAAAGCATTCTAGATTCTGTTTGTTTTTTTAGAATCAGCTTTCAAAAGAATTAAATGTTAAGCACTAGTGTGAAAAGAGCAAGAGTCTGTGAATTATCTGTACTATACTCATTGAAATCATATTAATTTTTTTCTAACTTAGTTTGATTTTTTTTTCCCCCAAAGATACTAAGCACCTGAAGTTCCTATTGACATTACTGAGCTTTGTGGATGCCTAGCACTTTTGAAAATCATGTCATTCACTGTTAACATTCACTGAATTGTGGTGAGTGATTTTTTCAAAAAGGATGTCGTCTTCGGCTATCATCAAACCTAATAGTGTGCTTTTATTTTTGGCTAGGTCTGTATCAGATTGCCTCAACTAAAAAGATGAGACAATATTTTAGCATGAAATAGGCATATTTTTGGTATTGTGCATATATAAAAATGTAAAACTATTATAATCGAGAGAGATCTCTAAGAAGTTAATTTAGCAGTATCTTAATGTTGTTGTTTTTCACTCTGCCTAAACTTCTGTGTAATGTTTGCCATTACAAAGTTCATGACATTTTCTAAGTTAAAAACATGTGTGATTCAGGTTAATTGCAAAGAACATAAACTCTGTTGTGGGACACCTAGCCATTAAAAAACTACAACTGTAGGGATCGTTAATATGTACAGTATGTATTTTATAGCATAGATGTAGAATTGTAAAAGGTTCTGTACATTAGTTTAAATTTTCTATGTTTAGAAAAATGGGGTTTCTTTCTGGGGAAAAACTACTACAGTGTTAGGATTGTCAGCTGTTATCAGTAAATTATTCAAATACAGAGATTACATACTTCTGAGAGCCAAGTACTAAACAAATCAGTAAACATCATGAAAACAGTTGTTTCAGCTTCATTCAGTTGCTTCTTTTAAAGTCATTATTGCAGTAGCACTAAGACACCTCATTGATCTGACAGTGCATTTCACTAACAAATATCAAGATTTCAAAATTTCTGTTCAATTTTGATGCATAAACAGAACCATAATAAAATGTTTTCTGTTGCATGTAGCTATTTTTGTTCTAAAGTGTTTGAGTTCTATATCATTTATTTTATTTTATAATAATGCTATTTTTGTACATGAAACATTTTGTTCATCCACCTGTTTTTCATCTGACTCTGTTAAAATTTCTTTGTAAGGTTGCAGGTAGGGTAACACGCTCTGCTTTAACTGTTCCTTTGTCTGCCTTTTTAAACAAGTTTTCGGAAAATCTCATTGCTTGCGAACAGTTGCAAAAAATAAAACTCTTTCAAATATATTTCAAAACAAATGCCTAGGATCATGTTTTTGGGTGGTGCTTGGGTGGGGAAGGAAAGATAGCATTCAGTTTTGTATTTATTATTTAGATTGTGTTGGCATCCAAAATACAGAGGACCCTGTTTCCAGTTCAAAGAGCGTGCAGACTGAAAAGGCAAAGAAGGACAAAAGGTGTAAGATAGTCATACAATATATAAGCAAAATGGTACACATGTGGCTCAGTAGTTTTACTGGTTTTATTTTTGTTTGTTTTTGAGGGGGGGGGATTAAATGAAACACTAAAGTCCCTCCTCCCTTACTCCCTTCCCCTCCTCCATCAGCCCTTTTAGGGTGACCACCCATCCTGAATTGGATGGGACAGTTCCGAAATGCAGAGTTCAAATCCCGGTCCCAGGCTGAATGACTCCAGGACAGCATTTGGCCCGGATTCCCTCCAGTACCTGCCTGAGGCTCAGGGGCAGCACCAGTCCTCTTTCCGGCGGCCTTAGCCCCCCTTGCCATGAGGCCCTGCCTTTGCTCCTCTCCTCCCCCCACCCCCGCCAAGGGTGTCCCACTTTTGCCTTTTGAAAAGATGGTCTCCTTAACCCTTTGCTTCCACCCACCCAAGTAGTCCCTAGCTTCAATTCCAATTTTTGTTTTCCTCTCTTCTAGCATTCCACCATTTATCTCCATTTAAAGGAGTAAATCTTTCATTAACAGAGAGTTTAGATAAATAAGTAGATAACTTAGGCAGCTAATTTTTGAAAGGCATCATGGAAGAAGTGAGTTTTGAGGAAAGGGTAGCTATGGCCTTCGCAGATAAGTTCAAGAAAAGTGCCATCTACAGGGAGCTGTGTGGAAAAAGGATCAGAGACAAATATTGGAGAGGCAGACAAATGGTATGTTAAGCCTGGCAGAATTAGCAGAGAGGAGGAGAATGAGGACATGATAAGGCCAGGGAAGATGAGGCAAAATTATGTAGGGCAGCGGTTCTCAAACTGTGGGTCGCGACCCCATTTAATGGGGTCATCAGGGCTGGCTTAGATGTAATGGGGCCAAAGCCCGAGCCCCACTGCCCAGGGCCGAAGCTGAAGCGTGAGCCCAACTCTTCCGGGGCCAAAGACTAAACCCAACAGCTTCAGTCCTGGACATCAGGGCTCAGGTTACAGCCCCCTGCCTTGGGTTTCGGCTTTGTTCCCCCACCACCACCCCGCCCCCAGCACACCAGGAGGGGGTCACAGTGCAATGAAGTTTGAGAAATCCTGATGAAGGGCCTTAAAAGCTGTTACAAGCATCTTGAATGTCTAAGATAAGCAGAGGGACCAACTGGCTCCAGGATGGGGGGAAATATAAAAATGATGTCAAGCCACCATCGCTCCAGCTCTTGCTCAAGTCCTGCATCAAGTGCATTTGAGCCAGAGCAAAGACTCGGCTTAGATATGAACCCAACAATATGGTCTCAAATGTGTGCTATCACATGAACCAGGAGCATTTGAACGTTGTCTAATCTGAGCTTTTTCACCGCTAATGTGTATCCTCTGGGCTAGGTGACCTAAAGAAATAGAGTAACTTGGTTTTGCTGTTGATGTTTTTGTTCCAAAGTACAGGCCAGGAACTAGTTTTCTGTTAGAAAGCATCCCCAGTTCTGCCCCCAGCTCCACCTTCAGCCCACCTACTGCCAACTGTGCAGTAATGAAGGGGGGCGGGAGACAGGAACAGTTTGGGCTCCACTGGGCTAAGGGCTTAAGTCACTTGAAAATGGCTCTTAGGAGTGTATCTCGCTTAGGCACTTTTGAAAATTTTATCCCAAGACTTGATGTAAAGTGGGAAGAGTTTTCTCCAGTTACCTGGCAAGAATTGTAATGGAGGGTGGTTAGTATGGCAACTCCCATCTTTTCGTGTACTGTTATATATATATCTCTCTCTTCCTACTGTATTTTCCACTCCATGCATCTGATGAAGTGGGTTTTAGCCCATGAAAGCTTATGCCCAAATAAATTGTAGTCTATAAGGTGCCACAAGTACTCCTCATTGTTTTTGCTGATACAGACTAACACAGCTACCAATCTGAAACCTGCTAAATACCAGCAAGTATGAAATGTAAATCTTGTCCAATTCCTGTTTGTTAATGTTTTCACAAATGCTAGTGTATGACTACATTTCCGCATAGGCTTTTCAGGTCATACTTTGAATGTAAACTGAAAGTGTTTGCAATTTTTTGTATATTCCAGCAGTTTATAATCACATGGCTGAAAAGCTATTCCGTGCTACATATTATATACATTTTTAACTTCTCCACTCCCCCACAAGATCTAGCATGCAAGAAAAACTGGGCATGCATTTGATTGGCTTACCAGATGCTTGACTCAGTACAAATTTAAGATGTCTGCCCTTCTATCTTGGGAGATCAACGTTTTTCAACATTGTGTAAATCCGCTAGGGGCTAGTGACAAATGCATAGCTATTGGGCATGGGTTCATAGATTCTGCATAGAAAGGTAAGCCTGTGCCATATGAAGAGGACAGATCCCAAGCTGTATGTGATTTTAGGTAGAGTTGTCTAAAGATATTACGACTAAATGAGGCTGTACAACTTGTACTTAAGGTTATATGCAGGTAGTGGAGCATGTTGAATTGAATTTCAGACTTTCAAAGAGCTATTGTGTTATGAAGAAATTACCTAAACTGTCAAGACTTTAAATCCTTGTCCTTTTACACACATTGATAATGAAGGGCACTGATAGCTCCTTTAGCACTAACATTCTGTTAAAGCAACAATCTTTACTATCCCATTGGAATTTGAAGAGGATTGGGGGCAGGGGAGGGAAGAATTATTAGACTATAACCAGTCATGCTTCACAGTATTCTATAGGATTTGCTGATTTATTGAAGCTCATAAGAAAGGTCAACCACCTGAATACAATCGGTGATAAAATACTAGATAAGGATAAAGATATTATCACAGGCTTTATTTAATCCATAGAGAAATTAAAAAGGGTCTGGAACGGCAGCATGTTATATGACTTATTTAATCTTTGTGTGACTTTTTAAAAATAAATATATGACTTTTAGAGGACTTAGAGGACAAACTGATTGAAAAGCTTCATCTATGTCTGAATATGGTAGCACTTGTCTATAAAGGGCTGCAATCTGTATTTAATTCTCTGTGCACATTTTCCTCACCTACTAGTAATTCCATTTGTAATATATAGGAACAAAAAGGTTAGTATTGTCATAAAAACTATCATCTGAGACTATGAGAGTCCCACAGAAGTTAATGAGCCTTCATGTCTATACCAGATGGGCAAGTAAAATAAGGATAATGCTCTGCCTTCACATTCAGCCAAATGGATCCCAATGCACAAACATTGATTGTGCAAGCTACCGAGGAATCACTCTTACTCCAAAAAGTACAACATTGTATAAGGTGAAGCAAAACAAATTCTAATAGAGCACAGCAGGACTTCACAAAAGTTGAGGAAGTAAAGAATAATTTACAGAAATTAAAGCACAGGGGAGGTTTGAATACTCAGTGATGTAGTGTTTATTCAGGTGTAGACCTCTGTCTGCTTTTAAAACATGGCTAAAGTATCATCATTTCCTTTCTGATGGATGGGGAAACGAGACGTGACTTATACAAGGTAATCAAATGATTCAGTAAGAGGTCCAGGACAGAGCCAAGAGACCTAGCTATGAGCCATTTGCCATACCTATGTAGGCAAAGTATGATTACCCCCCATAAAAGGAGGGATTAGCCCTTCTGTGAAAAGTTTCATGGCATCTGCACTGACCACAAACGAGGGCCATGTTCTACATTTCATCCAAAAGAAAATGGGTAAAATTTTCCGAAACTGCTCAAGTTATTGAGGAGCCAAGTCCCATAGACATCCAATAATAAAATACAAAAAGTAAATAAAAGAATACAACTAACTGTACAAATAAGGCCAGAGCCTGAGATCCTGTAAATTGATAAATCTCCACTGGAGTTCATGGAGCTACAGCAATTTATACCAGCTGAAGGTCGGACCCATAACATTTAAAAATACAGTTCAAAAATCTGAGCTCTGAGGCAAACATAAGCATTGTGAATTCATGATATTGTTTGTTTGCCGTGGAATGCAGCCACAGGTAAGAAAAACCCAGTAGAAACTACCTTGCAGTGAGGGAGGCTGTCCATGTCACACAATGAGCAATAATCAATACCAAACTTGCAAACTGTGTCTTTATTTTCATTCACGGTGTGTAATAATCAGTACCATGACCTTGATTCTCTAGCTGTGCTTGGATATACAGGAGAGTGGCAGTTGCAGAGAGTTGTTTGCAGCCCTCTAATTCTCTTTGACCCCTGCTCTGGTGGAAGTTAGAACAAGGGGGTGGGCCTACTCTACCTGAGTCAGTGGCATAAGGCCCACAACGGACCACCACATTCCACTGTTCTCCCTCCTGCCCTTGCAAGTATCTGACATCCCCTCCTTCCCCCATTAACTCTGGTTACACTACAGAAGGGAAATTCTCCACCCATTATCTCTAACCATTTTAAAACCGCCTTGTGCAAAATGGCTTCAGCAGACCAGCAAATCCAACTGTATGCATCTCCCTAAAAACAAATGCTGGGAGAAAAGTGAGATTAACACAAAATGTAACCATCACATTGTAACTTGCCTTCATCTGATACTTCTATTCATGTGTCACTTGAGCTGTAATGTACCGGGGCCATGTTAGCACAGTCTCAGTCAGTTTGAATATGTATGGTGTGGTCCTTGTGATAAAATAAACTACAATTGCATTAGAAATGTATTTGTTGTAAAATGATTCTCCCCAATACCTGGGGAATACCATTTGCTTTCAGTGCGCATAAAGTTTGAATAAAACTTTGTCATAAAATAAAATTAGGTTTAAATAATCATTTTCTCATGTAAGAGCAACAGATTTGTCTTTGTCTTTAAAAAAAGTCATCTCATTGCAAATGCAGCATAAGTCCCTTCATAAATCAAATTGTGTCCATTCATTGCTGAAGTCTATGCTAGGAATAGAGATAAGACTTTGAAGAGTAGGGGAAAAAAATAAAATGCTGCTTTTGTTACTAGCCTGCAGTCTGGGTAGCTGGAAACATATCTTGTTAATTCAAAATGGTAATGATTTAACCCTTGATGTCTTGGAGTATGTTTTCCTTCATAAGAATATTTGCAATTTAGGAAGCCAAACAATATAGTCCTCATAATATTCTTATTAGTCTTGCAATAGCACCTAGGAGCCGTAGTGATGGACCAGGTCCTGTACAAACACACAAGAACAAAAGATGGTTGCTACCCTAAAAGACTTTACCTTGCACTTCTATTGCACCATATGCTCTAGAATCTCAAGATATTCAAAGCAATAAAACTATACCACTCCTGAAAGCAAGATAGGTATTATGTGATGTGAGTCACGTGAACTGAGGCAAAGAGATATGACATGATTTGAGGCAGGTCACAGAGTGAGTCAACGGCAGAGTCAGGAATAGAACCCAGGAGGTTTTCCCCTTTCGCCATTCACAAAACCCCCTGGGCCCAGCTGAAACACCCCCCCCACCAGAACTGCCCAGCCCTGCTGAATCACACACACCCCAGTGCCGCCCAGCCCCCGTGTAAGCAAGCAGAACACACCACAGCGGCACCTCCTGCTGGTCTTCTCGGGAATTAGCTCATCCAGCCATTGGAGCGCCCTCTGCAGGCCGGTGTCCCGCTGTTGCTGGCCCCGTGTCCCTCCCGGACCCAGGTGCCCTTTGATCTGGGGTGCTGACCCCTGGCAATACTCCCACACTCTGGCTCTAGGTCTCCCCTCTCTGGGGAACCCCCCAACCCTCTAATCCCCACCTTGCCTCAGTATAAGACAGCTTGGGGGTTTTCCAGGCTGGAGCTCCCCAGCTCCTCTAGCCTTCCCCCAGCCCTGCTCCACTCTTAGTACCCTACTCAGCTCCCTAGCAGCTCTAAAAGCAGAGAGAGACTTCCTCTGGGCCTCTGGCTCACAGCCTTTTTATACAGGCCAGCTGGGGCCTGATTGGGGCATGGCCCAGCTGCAGCGGCTTCCCCAATCAGCCCAGCTTTTTCCCTGCCACAGCCCTCCCCAGGACTGTTTTAAGCCCTTCAGGGCAGGAGCAGGGTAACCACCCTGCTACACTCCCCGAAAACACATCCCCCGCCCCAGTGCCACCCGCTCCTTCCCCAGCACCACCCTGCCGAAACAGCTGTGGGCCAAAAAGGAAGGTTGTGGGGGGCAATACTTTATTAAAAAAAATAAATTAAAGCAAACAATTTTTTAAATTATTTTAATTTTTTTTATTAATCATGGAAAAATGAAAAACACCTGTTCCATTGAAAGAAAACATTTGTACTTTTCATAATTACCTTGCAAATTTAATGAGAGATATTACATCTCTTTTCGGCAACAAGCTTGTCATATTTGAAGTGGATATTTTCATCATGTCTTCCAAATGGTCATCAGTCAGAGAACATTTTTATTCATGTTCATGATGGAAAATGTTTGTTCACATATGTAAGTGCTTCCAAAGATGCTGAACGTTTTCAGTGCAACGTCGATAAGATTCTTGTATTTTTCATCGTCCAGACTTTTGTAGAAGTCCCACAGGCTGCTTTCTCTGTGCTTATTTCGGTAAACTGCCGAACACTGAATTTCAATAACCTCCAACTGCAAGTCTAGTGGCACTTCCTCTGGATCCACAGAAAAGGGATCTTCAATCAGCTTCAACTGGACCTCATCATCTTTAGACAAAGTAAGTCTTCTGTCAAATTCTTCAATCAAAAGATTGATGTGCTTTGCATATTTTTCTCCTAACGCGGCATGTTTGTGCTGAGGGATACGCTGTGCACAAGTGGGAAAGTGACACATTTCACCTTTTGACAGCTGACTTCTGAAAAGTTTCAATTTCATTTTGAAAGCTTTCACTGCTGCACACATTTGAAATATAAGTTGATTTTTTTCCCTGAATTTGAATGTTGAGATCATTCAGGTGTGCAGTAATATCATAAAATAAAAAGAGATCTTGATTCCAGCATTCATTTTCAAGCTCTGGGAATTTTATTGGCCCATTTTCTAGGAATTTTGCTACGTCGTCTTTCAAAGCAACGAAAGGCTGAAGCACTCTTCCTTGACTCAACCACCTCACTTCTGTATGGTAGATTAAGTTGCTGCACTCGGTGTCTTCCCCTTCAAGAAAGGCTCGAAATGTCCTATCTTTTAGTCCTCTAGAATGGATGTAGTTTACAATGGAAACTACCACTGACATTACATGCTCAAATTTTAAGACTTTGCTACACAAAACTTGCTGATGTATAATGCAGTGATGTTTGGTTATTTGTCTCCCAATAAATTCTTCAAGAAGAGTAACTACTCCAACAGTTTTTCCGCACATAGCTGGAGCACCATCAGTACAAATGGCGACTAGGTTTGTGAAATCTAATCCCAACTTATCATTCATGCACTTTATCACTGGAGATTTCTTTTCCGGTTGTGTGACCCGTCATGGAGCACATGCCAACAAGTTCTTCAGTAATTTCAAAGTTTTTATCAATACCTCTAATAAAAATAAGAAGTTGGGCGGTGTCTTTTAAATCGGTGCTTTCATCCAGAGCTAGGGAGTAAAAGCAGAGTTCACTGATTCTCTGCTTTAATTGATCACTTAGATTGGTAGAAATGTCAGCTATTCTTCTCTGTACAGTCATGTCAGTCTATCACGCATTCTCAAATATTCCCCTCTTTTCTGGACATAACTCAGATACAACAATCAACATACACTTTTTTTAAAAACTCGCCTTCTGTGAAGCATTTCCCAGCAGCAGCAATTTCCTTAGAAATTTGAAAGCTTACTTTAGTACCTGTATCGTTCTCAGTGCTCACTTCCTTGAAAATTTGCTGTTCTCCACTAAGGGTTTTCGCTAAACTGGCTGCTTTAATTATTTTTTCATTTGGGTTCAATTTGGCGAGATTGGGATGTTTTGTTTCAAAGTGCCGCCGAAGGTTGTATTCTTTCGGAATGGCTAACATTTCATTACACACGAGGCACTGTATTTTGTCTTTGGAAACAGTACATAAGCATTTATTCGTCCATTCAGTGTTGAAAACTCTGTGCTCTTATTCTATTTTTCTCTTTTTCTTTTCACTCATGGTAGCCATTATGAAGCTCAAGATTTTGTTGAATAACTTCACACACAAGGGAAACACTCACAGTCACACACAAAGAGAAGCAATATCTCACGGCGGCACACTAGCAAGGCACTGACAGTGTGTGGAAGCCTGTAGAGGGGGAAAGAAACAGCGCGCATAGAGTGACCAGATCACAGCAGTAAAATAGGACCTGCCCCCTCCCTGCTCGGCCCCACCATTATACCCCTCTTCAACCCCCCAGGGGTCACTATATTACTGCACACAGCAGTACCAAAAATTAAAATACTTAAAATGGATGCCTCCCTCCAGCCGCTGACTCACTTCCTCACCCCACCCCCAAGTATAAAGCCTCGCCGCCACTGCGCGCCCACCCGCTCCGTTTGTCATCCCCCCCTGAAATAAGGGGAGGGGAAAAAGGACAGTTTGAAGGGATTTTCTGGGGCTATGAACTAAGTCGGAGGGGGAAAGGGGGGCAGTGTGAAGGGATTGGATGTGACTGTCCAACACACAAACACAGGGGCTGCAGGGAGCCCGGGGATGGGGGCGGGGAGGGGTAAGGTCCCTGGACCAGGGAAGGGGGCAACAGTCGGGGCAGGTCTCACACACACACACACTCTCTCTCTGCCCCCCCCCCCCGGGATTTCCTGGCTGCCCACAGACAGTTCAACCCCCCGCACCCCCAACACTACAGAGGCCGCCCTGGGAGCAACCAGTGCAGTAGCCGCCCCGCCCCAAACCAAAGGGGGGGGTTGGGGTAGGTCTCGGCCCAGTCCCCCCTCCCCCCCAGAGCTGCGGCTCGAGCCCTGGCTGAGCGCCCCTCCCCTTGCTTGCACTTACCGGCTCTGCCTCGTGCCCAGCGCTTCCCGCCTCAGCAGGCCCCGGAAGTGACACACCCGTTGTACGCCAGGCAGGGGGAGCGGGAAACGGAGACACGTGCACTTCTGGCATTTCGAGCGCGGCGTGTGTGTGCCGCACTTCTGTCCATTTGGGCGGTTGGAGCGCGGCGCGTGTGCGCGGGTCTGTGAGGTTGGGCCCCTCCCAGGCAGGGGGCAAACCTGGCAGCTCCCTCCCGCTGCTTGCCCGCAGGCCACACAGTGAGCCCACGCGGGCCACATGTTGTGCAGGCCTGCTGTAAACTATACTAAAAATGGAATTCAGTCTCTGCAGCGAATGAGTTTAACACCTTATTCTAGGCCATCCCATTGTCAGGGTGTCAGTGGGTGTGAAAGGCATTTATCTGCCCAACTCCTCTGCATGGTAAGGAAGTATTACCCTCATTTTGCAGATGGGGAACTGAGGCACAGGAAGGATTAAGTGATTTGCCAAGAAAATCTATGGCCATAATCACAACCAGTGTAAATACAAAACGCGCTGTTAGGCACTTGCTCAAGTTCATCTCCTGCTGCTAATAATCTCACCAGTCATGGCCCTCTCTTTAACCTGCCCTTGTTGGGGAGATAATGCTGACATCACATGACTCTAAGCTTTCCTTGGTCCCTGCATATCAGGATGGGTAGAAAATTTTCTTTCCCATTGACTACACAGGATAGAGGATTGGATGAGATTGTCTACCCAAAATAGAAGCGTTGCTGGTTGACTGGAATATGTGTCTTGAAAGAAAGGCATGGATGGTGCCTATCATCTTGCCAGAGGGTGTTTGTCCAGTTATCTGAAAATACTTCAGAGGGACTTTACTTTTACCTGAGCAAGAGAGAGAATCATAGAATCATAAAATATCAGGGTTGGAAGGGACCTCAGGAGGTATCTAGTCCAACCCCCTGCTCAAAGCAGGACCAACCCCAACTAAATCATCCCAGAGAGTGTGTGTGCGTGCACATATATAGAAAGCTGGCTACATACAGGGCCGGCTCCAGGGTTTTGGCCGCCCCAAGCAGCCCAAAAAAAAAAAAAAAAAAAGCCGCGCTCATGAGCGCGATCTGCGGCGGCAATTCGGCGGGAGGGCCTTCACTCCCAGGCGGCGTGAGGGACCGTCCGCTGAATTGCCGCTGAATACCTGGACATGCCACCCCTCTCTGAAGCGGCCACCCCAAGCACCTGCTTGAGAAGCTGGTGCCTGGAGCTGGCCCTGGCTACATATGCATTTTTTGCTGTGTGCGTGATTTGTGCCCCACAGAAAGCTGAGGTAATAACGGCCGTCTTGTTGTGCATTTTTAGCCTGAGCTGCTCCTCTCTCCTTCAGTAATGGAAAAGGGTAAAAATGTTAATTTGAAGCAACACTCATCGCTGTGAGTTATGCTTAAATAGCAAATTACTATCACTGCCAGAAACTCATCAGAAGAACAGCCCTAATCCTCATTAATGCAGCCTTAGTGCAGAAATATTATCGCAGAGAAAATGAGGCTACAAGAGGAACGAGGCTCATTTTCTGAGAGTGAAATAGATTATATTGTCTTCCTTCAGATCAACTCCTATGTATTAGCTGTCACTAAGTCAGATTATGGGTTAATCTATTAGGAAAGCGACATCTCAGCTTGCACATGGAGTTTATTTTCCTTATGCAACCTGATAACTTGTTTAACCTCCTTTTTTATGATATGCCATGTCTGATATGCCCTGACGCCCACCTCCCGGTAATTCATTTCTCAGTGGTATAATTTTCCATCTAGCACAATGACTATTGTACAAGCTCCACTCTTTCCTTGTCTCTTACAGCGCCAAGCACATTGTTTGCCGATTAAAAATGTGAATAAATAACATTAGCCAAGCTCTTAAGGTACAGGTTACTATACGGGCCTAACCCGTAAGAAGAGATTTAGTTGACATTTAAAGCCTAACAGACACACACAAGCAAATGAACTACAGGCCTGAAAACACCCAACCAAAGAAATGTCATAACTGCATGTGTTAGTGCTGCTTTGTCACAACTGCTTAGTGAACCCAGGCCCTTGCACTATATAGAGCACCTGATTCCACTGTGCTCATGCCTCAAGGACTTCCCAGAGAGTTGGCAGTCGTGTTTGAAGCTAGCTGGTTTGCACGTTGATGCTTGGTATCATTGAAAACTATAGTAATGTATGTGGTATAAATGCCTAGCTCTAATGAGTTATTATTTAGACTATTATTTAGCGGGGCTCTAGGGCTGGAAGGGTGACTGGGGCAGGGCAGAGTGAGCCGTGCTCTGGGGATGGAGGGATGAGAGGGGCAGGACAGGGCAGGGAGAGCCACACTGTGGGGCAGGATGGGGAGGCCACCGATACCTCTCTCCACCGGAGCCATTTCTGAGTGTTCCTCCAGGCTCCAGCAGCTGCTGCTCTTCCCACCTCCAACCCCCAGTAGCGGAGGCCGGTTCCTGCAGGCAACTAGACTTTTAGTGTCCAGTCAGCACTGCTGACCGGACACTACCAGGTTCCTGTTTCAACAGGACTTTCCAGTGGAAAACCAGACACCTAGCAACCCTATCAGGAACTGGATTCTCTCTGAAATGAATTGAGGTACCTCATGCATATAGGCAAGACAAAAGCCTCACAGAAAATCAGGTTGCTTAACCCATCCACAACCATGTTTGACCCTGACTCTGACTATCAGGTTTCCTAACACAACATTCACAGACTCCCATCCACGGCTGTTACTGCAAAGTCACTATGCAGAATGGCCAAAGGCAGCACAACTCCTGGAGTCAGCAAGGCCCTTCGACGGGCTCAATTCTAATGTTAACAGTACCAGTTTTACCTCATACAGCCGTCACATCCCAGCAGGAAATGTACCTGCTGTATGTGGTGATGGTCTATGGTTAATGGACGCTTTTGAATGGTTTCCAGCTTACATATAATTGGGACTGTGACAAAAGGTTTGGAGAGAGGATTCTTACAGCCGTGTGATGAGCTACTGGCAAACGGTAACTCAATAGGAACAGCAGTGATAGAGAGAGAGACCATGTCTGTCTTGTGCTGTACCAAAGGAGTCACCATCAGGCCAGGCACTGAAACTGCTAGCCTGATTTAAGTGGGTGAGTGTGGAAGCTAGAACATTAACAGTGATGTGCCCTAAACTCTTCAACTCGATTCAGCCAACTGGTCAAACAGAGTCTGAACCTGCTGCCCTTTGGGATACACAGCATGGCCGTGTCGGGAGGAGGGTTGAAGGGGGAGCATTTAGGTGGGTAGCAATGTTGAGCCTCGTAGGTTGGATGGGTGAGAAGCGTCACCATGGCAGCGTGTACTTCACTCTCTATTTCAAATTTTTTCAGAGCTTTAAGTATAGGCACATTTGGTGTTCTAGACGGGTACTAGGCATTCCCAAGCAAGGGCAACCTTGTGCTAATGCTATTTTGGGGGCAGTAAATAAAATTACAGTACAGGTTCCTTACTTTTAAACTAAATGTCAGTGCTTAACAAAAGGTTTTAAATTAGCATGTGTAATTTGCCTCTCTCTCTACACCCTCTGATTTGTTCATTCTGCTTTGTTAATGAGAAGCAATTGCATGAGGTGAGCAGGGCGGGAGGACGAAGTAATTGGAACTTAACTCACGACACCATTCACTAGCATTCCCAGTCACTCAAACTCCAGCACTGACAGTCACAAGCACATTTTTTTTTTTATTTGCCATAGGGCTAAATTTGGTTTGCTATTTTTAGTTCTTGTTTGCTGTTCTAGAACCAATCAGGCCAATTTGAAAGCATTACATCTAGTTATAGTTCAATTTTCTTATTTCCACGCTAAGGCATAATGCAGGAAGTCTTGTATGACATTACTTGTATAGAAGCCAGTTCACATTTCAGAAACATGCTCCTTCAAGTTACGTGCAGCAGTTCCAGTCCACTATGTAGAATACTAATTCATTTTTAAAACTGGTCTCCACAATGTAACTATCCTTGTTCTTAGTTTTTTTTCCCTAGAGACACTTTTCCCCTTGATTACTTGGTGCATTACACAGTTCAGATAAGTCTTATGTAACAGCAGTAAGTATCTAAGTGATACTAAGCAAATATTGCACCTTGAAGATGACTTTTCTTAACGAACCAGCACCTATCAAAGGGGGCGGCAGTGGGGGGATGAGCCCAGGACTGGCACCCGCCACTACATGGCCAGGGGCCTACTGCTGTGTGGCCAAAGCCCGGGGACAGAGAAGGCAGTGGGACACCAGGAGTGATGGTGAGAAGGGCGGGGGGATGATGGGTCTGGGGCCCTGCAGACTGGAGACAGCCCACCTCCATGCGGCTGAAGCCCGGGGCCGGAGGAGGCAGAAAGTACGAAGGGTGATGGCAGGGTGCGGGTGGGCCTGGGGCCAGAGCTCGCCGGAAGCCCTGCAGCAAGATCCCAGGCCAGAGCCCGAAGCCCTCCCACTTTTTTCCTGCCTTAAGGGTGAGCAATGCCGGGGAGGGGAGAGACTGGAGAGGATCAAGTGATAGGCAGGGCTTCGGGGGAAGAGACCGAGTGGTGACAGGGCCACGGAGGTGGGGGGTTGGCCTCCCACTTCTTGGGAGCCTCTGGCGCCCCTGCTCCAAGGTGGGGGGCCAGTACAGCATGCCTCCAAAGGGGGGGCACTCACATCCAGCATGTGCCCTCCCTGCATAGCCAGCCTTTTTAATTTTGGGGATGCTTAGCCTCCCCAAACTCTTATACATGCCACCCATGAGTAAAAGAAATTATTTTAAACATTACTGCACCGTCTTGTTGACTGTGTCTCTTTAATTGAAAGCCACCATGATATGTTTGCTTTATTTTGCTTTTACAGTGTGCCAAACCCCTGTTCTTAATCTTGGGAGAAATTGCATGGCATAAAACAAACTTTTAGTACCTTGTACCTCCTCTATGCTTTTCTCTATCTATCCTCTCCAACTACATGGCAAGCAGGGTGTTTATTGCTGTATGTCTTGCAGGTCATCAGCGCTGGACACTGGCAAACCAAGGCTTTGGCCCTGCAAGCAGAATCACTAATGTGACCCTCTATGCCAGCGCAGCAGGTCTAGGGCTGTACACAGGTACAGTGGTCCATGCTAGCAGCT
This sequence comes from Trachemys scripta elegans, assembly GCF_013100865.1. Classification (NCBI taxonomy): domain Eukaryota; kingdom Metazoa; phylum Chordata; order Testudines; family Emydidae; genus Trachemys; species Trachemys scripta. The sequence goes on along the minus strand of NC_048304.1, from coordinate 14,327,422 downwards.
CTGATTGCAGGATTGGGGGCCAAAGAAAGAAGCTAGTCCCAGAGGTCAGAATTCCCGCTGCAGCACAGCCGAAGGGTTGGAATCTCAACTCGTATGAGTAAGCCTAGCACCAATGGGGGGACCCTTGGGCAAAGGCCACGAGTAGGTCTGCCAGGCAGAGGTGGCGCATGAAGCTGTGACTGTGGGAAGCGCGCTTCCTCCTCCACCATAGGAGGGCGGGCAGGGCCACATTGGCAGCTGTGGCACAGACACTAGCGCTAGCCTGAAGTCCCTCTGTGGGGGGCTTGGCTCACTGCCAGCGAGAGTTCGCCCTGAGGGCCCCGCTAGGCAGGAGTGTCAGATTTTGAGCAGTCAGAAGGTAAAACAGCTTTTTAGTTGGTATTGAATATACTTTTTTTACATATACTCTAGGTGCTGTATGTGTGTGAGGGGGGAGGGTATACATGCTTCTGTGTGTGGGTGTGCACATACACGTGTATATGCTGGGGAGGAGGCATGGGAGTACTACTCTGTATATGTGTGTGTACATACAGCAATAAGATGAGATATTTTGAAATGGGCAATGAAAGGCTAATGTATGCATTGGGGCACCCTAAATGTTATATGGACTGTAGAGGGACTAACCACCTCGGGGTGGCTCAGCCCCCATGGTACAGTCACGAGCAACGAGGGCCAGTTTATTTGAGATTAAAGACCCAACTTGAAACTTGAGTACAGATCCGTATGGATTGTCACGTGACGCAGAGATTATTAAAGGGGAACTGGACAGATGCGGTGACTACTAATAGGCCATTGACGGTGATTTACACACAGATAATGGGCAATCCTGGTTTAAATCTGCCCTCTGCCTGATGTAAGAAGGGCTTTGAACATAGGTCTCTCACTGCTCCAATGAGTGCCAAACCACTGGCCTATTCTGAGGTGGGTTTCTGGTACTGTTGGTGTACAAATAATTAACTGGACTGGAGCGTAAGTGAGAATGACACTGTATTCATGTGAGACGTGGGTGACCCAACGTCAAATCCCTTCACACTAGGCAAAGGGAGAACTGCACTGGAAGGAGCCCCCATCCCACTTAAGTGCCTTAACCACCGGGCCAAGAAGTTATAAGGGGAAACTATTCTGCCCCAGGCTGTTTTGTGCCTTGTACCGGAGTTGCCCCTGGCCTGTGTCTTGGCAGAGGTCATCCCTTCCCCGCTCCTCCCTGCTGGAGCCGGAAGCAGCAAATGTCCCTTCCCATTCCTCACAGTACTGAAGGCAGCTACCACCTCCAGGTTGGAGATAGTCCAGCGGCCTCATGCAGCGTGGCCAGGAAGGGGTTAAGCCTTAAGGAGGCATTGTGCATCAGGGACCCGGCTGTCAGAGCTTCAGCAGCTGCAGAGCCAAGCCAAAGGGCATCTCCACCCTGCAGGAGGCGCAGCACCTCACATGGCTCCAGGCACAAAGCCTAGGGGATGGAGCAGCTCTGTGCTCCCTTAGGCCAGGGCCAATGGGCATCAGCTTCCGCCAGGTCCCAGGGGGTGCTCAACCCCCCACGCCCCACCCCTTCTCCCAAGTCCTCACCCCGCCCCGCCTCGTTCCACTCAGTTCCACCCCCTCCTGCACGCTGCGAAACCGCTGGTCGCGGTGAGCGGTAGGTGCTGGGAGGAAAGTGGCAGGGAGCTGGCTGCCTGTGGGTGCTAAGTGCCCACTAATTTTTTTCCATGGGTGCTCCAGCCCTGGAGCACCCACGGAGTCGGCGCGTATGCTCAAGCCGAGCGGGCCGGCAGAGAGGTGAAGAGGGCTGTAAACCCCTGCCTGGGGTGCTGCCACGGAGCCTGCAAATAGGGGGCAGATCTGGGCTGGACATGTCGTCTCTCGCTCTCCTCAAAACCATGCAGTGCTTTTCTGAGGTGGGGGAGAGGTTCCACTGTGCTCCAGGTGGCTTTGGTACATGCAGGACTCAAGCTCTTCCTGGTCGCAATCCTGAGCAGCAGGGCAGCAAAATAGCCCACAGCCACAACCCACAGTGGCTAAAAAACAACAACCCACAACTGTCAGTTAGAAGTAGCCTAAGTGAGTGGAAAAACCGCTGGGAGTGGGGCTGGGTGAGGGGAGTGTGTGAAGGGGCAAAGTGGGGTGGCGACAGCATGAGGTGGCACTAGGGGAGGAGGCAGCAAGGAGGGCCGATGGGAGGGCAGCAGAGATGGGGTGTTCATGTGCTCCCCACCCTTTAAATTGTGCCCCTCCCACACTATCAACAGTTACGTCTTGCCTTTTCCTACCAGATCACACTCATATAAGAATCCTGTTGGGGCGGCGTGCGGCCATAGTGCATATGCCCAGTGGCAGAAACGTAGGTATAAGGGACTTTTAGGCACCGCCAGAGTTTGGTAGCAGGTATGTAGGCATGCTAGTGGTGCCTAAATGTTGGATTTAGGCATCTAGAGCGGGAGTCATCTTGTTGTAGCTAATTAGCACTGGCAGAGAAGAATTCCAGATTAGATGGCTCATGAGTGCATTCCTGCTTGGCAGTTCCTGTGCTACGGTCTTTTGCATATAAGTTAATTTGGATAACTGGTGTATACTGCAAATTATATGGACAAGCTCTGCATCACGCTAACCATTGGGGGCTGTTATAAGAGGAAAGAACAAGCATTCCTCCAACAGCAGGCATGCACGTGCAATAACAATGATCACCACATTTACTGTGACACATTCAAAGGAAATCCTGCCGGTTATTGTAAATTTGAAGTCCTTGCCATAAAGACAAGCTTATTTTAGCGCTTCCCCCATGAAACGCAACCTTAACTCCAGGTCTAACAGTCGCCACTATTATGTTGCTAGATACACTCTCTCATAGAATTTGTTTTTTGTTCATGTTGGCTGAGAATTTAGTCTTTCAGAAAGTTGCCAAATTACTGCAGCTGTAATCCAATTTCATCTGTTACCCACAGCATGGGCAATGGCATTTTGAGGCCTACTTAAATGTATCCAGCTTATTGCTAAACAATAAACACATGTAACTATGCTATACCTGACAATAGATTCTTTTATCAATACCTTCCAGTGTTTCTTAAGAGTTTTGTCTTTCACATCTAAATGTTTAATGGTCCAAACCGTTACTTGTCAGCTAGTTGAGGTGGTGGGAGTATTTCCCAAATGGAGTCACCATGTAAGCATGGCTCAACCACAGCAGGTGTGCATAATTTACAAACTGTTGTCCTGACCTTGTTATTGGAGCCATGAAAGTAGCCTTCTATGCCTGTTCCAAGCACCAATGAAAGCCAAGCAGACGTGGGGGAATGGTGTCTGCGAATATCCAATTGTAGCACTGGATCCTACAATGCTAATAACTTGCACGTAAGGCTCTGCGAATAGGTTTCAAAAGCAAAAATGGCACCCAACTCCCATTGACTTTAAGTGGCAGTTAGACACATAAATGGCATTTGTGCCTTTGAAATCTACCCCCTAGTTTAATGATGCCTATTTTAGCACTGGACTTTGAAACTTAGAGGGGGGGAAAGTTTGAACTAGAAAAAAAAGTGTCTGAGGTTTTTTTTTTTTTTTTCAAATGCCACAGCTCTCAAACTCAAATAATGATTTGAGCAATACATTTTTGATTTAAAAAAATGATCTGGCCTCTGTTTATGAATATTAAGGCGAAGGTTTGGAAAAACTGGTTTAGCCTTATCTGTAAAACTTCAGCTCCAGTTGGTAGCTCCTGCAGTTGAGCAAGTCATGTTGATGCCAGGATTCAGAGGTGTGAATTGCACGGGTTGCTAACAGCCAATTTAGCAAGTCAGAATGTTAAGCTAATGTCTGTACAGCCCGTCAAAATGTAAAACCCTATATAAGTGCTTAGTATTGCTATAAAGTGAATAAGAAGGGGGAGGAGGGGGAACAACCCAGGAATGCCCAGGAAGTAGGGTTGCCAAGCTTACAGGATTGTCCTGGAGTCATCAGGAATTAAAGATGAATCTTTAATTAAAGACTGTCATGTGATGAAATCTCCAGAAATACCACCAACCAAACTTGGCAACCCTACCTAGAAGCCACTCATGAGTGCTTGTGAACACTCCCACTCAAGCCAGGCCTCAGCTGCCCTGCTCATTCTCTGCTTAGCACTGATGTCAAAGTCCCTTGAGTGCTGAACTCAACCCCTGTACCTGGCTCTCAATGTGCTATGTGTTTTCTAAAGAAATCAAACCCTACATTCTATGTACTCCAAAAGGCCTCAGGTCCTTACAGTTATTTTCCTACTAACCTCCCTCTAGCAGGGCTTTAAATTTAGTGTTCTCGAGGGGCATAAAAAGCCCCAATGTAGTGATAATACTGCTCCCAGCCTGCTGGCTCTGACCTTTCCTTTTGAGATTCATTCAGGCCCATTTGGGACATTAACGATATTTACCCAAAGCACAGTAAATACATTCATTAAACCTCACAACTCACCTTGGAGGTACGTAATTAGTATTATTCTCCATTTTGCTCTCCTCAGGTGGTTCCTTATCTGAGGCAGTGGCATATAGTCTTTTCTTGTTCCTTGGGGACGGGGGGAGAACGGGTGGAGGGCAGATGAGCAGCTTGCTGAGGGCAGGAGGCCCGCCCTCCCCCTTGGAGTTCTGCACCAAGCGAAGCTGAATTTGTCTTGTTGTGCAACGCTATGGATCCTGGGATGATGGTTGCTACTTCAGCATGGTATCCTTGGTAACATTCTAAATATTAGTCCTTTTCTAAGCATTCCATTAGTGGACATCCCGGGATGATTAATCATCGCCTAGCTAGACCCCGGAAGACTACAGAAACAGAGTAGCATTGCCTTGTTTATAGCTACTCCCACCCCTGCTTAAGCCTGGCAGCATTGACTCTTTGCAAGAAAAAACAGAAGGGACAGAGAGCAGAAAAGTTGCAGGGAAGAGACAGTGGAAAAGCACTTTCAACTCTTCCTCCTGGTTTTCTCCACGAGGAATCTTCCTCTGCTGCTTGGGAGCTCTTTTGAAGGATAAAAGGAATATAGTGTATCAGAACAGAACCATCAGTTCCTTTCAGTGACACAGGACAACAAATGAGGAAGCCTGTCTGCACACCAGGGGGATCGGGTCTGTAAAAACTGAGGACATCTACACTACAAAATTACATCGACCTAACTTACATTGGCAGACAGCCCCTGCCGTTATTAAATTGCTTGTGAGTATGCACACTTAGCTCCTTGTGAAAGTGGTGTGTCTGCACCAGGAGCACTTGTATTATCAGAGTGTGGCATTGTGGGATGGCTTCTGAAGGCCAGTAACAGTCAACATAATCAACAGTGTGTACACTGACAGTGTGTTGACCTAATTAGATCGACTGACTCTAGGCTGCTTAGAGAGGTGGTGTTACAGTAGGCTTAGAGAAGCACTTATGTCAGTGAGAGCCAAATGTAACTGAAGACACTGCCACAGCTAGATTGAGACAAGACAGCTTCTGTTGCCCTAACTGCTTAGTATAGACCAGGCCTGAATTTGCTTAGTTACTCTGGCTTCACAAAACATAATAAATAATCCATTCAACCATTAATATTGGGAGCCATGTTAGAGAAAGGGCCACAGTATTTATGAACAGGGATGTCCTACAGCCTGTCAGATCCAAAATATGTTACATGGAACTTTACAAATTAATACAAATTATGAATATAACTTAATTAAGCCACTTATGGAATACACTACTTAAAGTAAATTTGACAATGATATCTACAACAGCTTTGTTGCTTAATTGTGGAATTGAATATAATTAAATTTCATACTGAATTAGAAAATAGAGCTATTACCAGCAGCTTTTAATATAGAATTTAATAGTTTGTTTAAAATGTTATGTAGTCATTCACAGCTATGAAAATTGATCTCTCACAGTTTCACATCTTTTAATTTTATTTCTTCCAAATTCTGTGAAACAGAATTGAGCATTCAATGCACCCGAGGTAGGCACCATAAATTTAATAAGAATTTTAATTGGGGTATTTGATCTGAGGTGCTAAGCAGGTTGCAATTAAAACAGAGTGATTGTATTTAATCACACTATTTTCAAAGCAACTTGCTTCTCAATCTGCTGAGAGTGTCACTTTAAGGATAGAAAAGTCAAAGATGCCAAACCCTCCCGGAGTTTCATCTTGAGAAGAGAAATTTCAAAGCTGCTGCACTAAGTTGCTACCTGACAGGGCTGCTTTAAGGATTAATTCAAGTCTGTAAATTGTTTTAAGTTCCTTAGAGAGAAGGACCTATTTCAGTGCTAAATTGTATCATGTTTTTCCCCAGCAAAATTAAACAAAAATACTTTATTTAACAAATTGTAAAGATAGAATGCTGTGATAAGCACATCAACAGACTAACAAAATACAACCATGCTCTTATTAATATGAAAATACAGTACTCAAGGATTTGTGTTTTCTCCTCAGTTTCCGATCATTGGCCCTAGACTGCTACAGAACAATGCATCATGTCGAGTGTGTAAGTAACTGGAATCCAACACCCCCCATTAATAATTAGCCACATAAAATACACAAATACATGTTCTGCTGTAAAACTGCTCTGATTTTACTGCCATCTAATGTTAGAGTCATTGTCTGTTTTCGTAAACTAATCTCATTGATTTCAATTCAAGTATTCATTGAATGACACTAAACCTAAGTAAGGGTGGCAGGAACTAGGCCCTAAGTCAGTTCTTTTGAGAGGTGTGGGGGTATTATGGTAGTAAATATATTTTTACAGTACATTCCTTATTCCCCCAAATGCTAGACATTTTTTACATGCCCATATTTCACTGGAATGTCAGTACTTCAAAGCGTATACCCAGTTCAGGTTCACTTTGCCTAGGGTATGTCAAGAAAACACACACTAACCCTTTTACTCTCTTTGAGAGCTGGGGCTGTAGGGAAAGGTGAGAAGGGAATTACTTCTAGTCAGTAAAGAGAAGAGGAGGTGGTTCTCTTTTACTATGGCAGGATGTGATTACCTGACACTGGAAGGAGAAATCTGGACTAGCTACTCTGGACCTGTTTTAGTTTTCAGTGGTTACATGTTACACTTTAATATTCCTCATTTCATGTACAAAAATTAAAATAGATTTTAGGAAAAAGGGCAGAGGGGCTCCAAAATTTTGTATCCTTGTAAAATGAGAAACAAATGATTGAAAAAATCACAAGACATAAAAAGTACTTATACCCAAGTAGATACTGATGATAGTGATTTAGACTAGTCATCCATTTAATCTAAAATAGATTTTGGAATTAAGATAAAAACCAAAACCTTTAGGAAAACAGGGCTGTTTCACATGATAGGATATCATTTGTTTGGGAACTGTTGAAGTGAACCTTTCAATCTGATACTCAGCTTTGACTACAAAAAATAATGCATTAAAGAGGTTTTTTAACTGGAGCACAGAAGTCATTCACCTTGTCTGTGGCTAAATCAGGATATCAAAAATCCTTGTGTCACCTCTACTTGCCATTAGGAACATAAGAGATAAAAAAACCCAAGTATTAATTATTTACCATTTAAACAGAACAAACAGAGGTAGGGTTTTCAGTCAGATTGGCAGAAATAAAGCCGCACGTTACTGCACAGCTAAACTCCTGCATTCAGAGCACAGTATGAATTTTGAACATAAACAATTCTGCGCCTAAAAGTCTTGAACTCAAATGCAATATTGGCTGGTAGTAGCATTATATTTACATATATTTTGATTCTTCCTGTAACAAGATAAATACAATTATGTGCATTACTAAATAATCATCAAACCTCACTACTCTTAGATTTTACACCTTCTTTACACATGTTAAGAGTTCTTCTTTATCCATTTGGTAACCACTCTTCTTCCACTGATCCCTTAACTGCTGTAACACTGTTCCAATTTCCTTTCCAGAAGAAATTCCCATTTTTCTTAAATCATGGCCACTGATAGGAAAAGAAGGGACAGACCACTCTTGCATTTCCTTTAGAAGATGCTCTTCTCCTTGGTATTTTAGAAGCTCACAGATCCTGGAGTTCATATCAGGTTCCCTAGACTTAAACAAAACCAAACCACACATCAACTATTAAAGTGTCAGAAAACAGCTTAGTCTCAGATCAGTTCCTACACAACATCACCAACTGACACCACAACTGGCGCCCTCTTGGCAGCCTATAAGGGCAAGTTAATATATATATATATACACACACACACACACACACACACACTTCTACCTCAATATAACGCTGTCCTCGGGAGCCAAAAAATCTTACCGCCTTATAGGTGAAACCGCGTTATATTGAACTTGCTTTGATCCACTGGAGTGTGCAACCGCCCCCCGGAGCGCTGCTTTACCGCGTTATATTGAGGTAGGTGTGTGTGTGTGTGTCTGTGTACATTTTATAACATCTCCATTTTAACTGTGCAGTTGATTAGCTTTCCCCAACATCTAACCAAGACTGGGACTTGCAAGAGAGCCACTGTAGCTACCAGACTGACCCAGATGAGAAGTTGGTTTTAGTATTTTGGGGAAGGTGGAACAAGTCAGAAGAAATAGTGGAGGTGATATTTTTCATCCCAAGTCAGTGAGCCTGTCTTATTACTTAGGTTTGCAACCTGGGGATTTTTGGCAGATCCTTCTGGAAACCCAGATAGTAGTGGTAGCCGTGGCCATCAACCTTTTTTCTTCTGTGTTAATGCAGCATTAGAGATCAGCAAGGACAGTCACAGCCAAACTAACATTCCCCAGATATGTTTGTAAGGAATTGTGCAGCACTGACTCAAACTTTTGTTTCAGATGTTTAAGTCCAACATTTCAAACCTAGCTGCCTTAAAGTCAGACCGATAGACCCATGCAAAATCTGCTACCTTACGGAGTTGGGGCAGCTCAGCACTGCTAAAAATGATATTACTTCTAAGAAGGTGCATACATATGGATTTTAGGAGCCTAACACAAACCATCAAATTTGAAAATTTTGGCTTTTTTAGGTATCAAAGTGTGATACAGGTGACCATGTGAATGGCAGCTCTGAAGGGGGCCTCAAAATATCAAACTTGGTGTTTTATGAGCAAGTGATAGATTTATTATAGTAATTAAATTCCTCCCCTGACCCCCAAACCTCCCCACCCACACCCAACAACCCTCCAGGTTCACTCCCAGGGTCCTTCCCTCTCTCTCAGCCCCTCCGTTGCCCCAGACTCCCACAAGCCGTTGTACTGCTTCTGAGGGGTATGAGAAATATGTTTCTGTATTGTAGTTTAAATGAATTACTGAAAGTTCTGTATTAGATTCCTTACTAGGCAAATTATTTGTCAAAAAGTATTTCCTGAATCTTTTTTTTCCCCCCTGTATTATTACTGTCATACTTGCTGACAGATATTTTGAAACAAATTACCCAAATAATTGAAACTGGTGTGATTCTAATGGTGTTATTTTGACAAAAAAAATATGCAGAATTTTAAAATATCATGTGCAGAATTTTTAATTTTTTGACACAGAATTCCCCCAGGAGTAAACTATAGTTAACTCTGTATAGCACTTTTCATCCACAAATCTCAAAGTACTTTTGAAAGGAAGGAAAGTATCATGATCCCTATATTACAGGTGGGAAAACTTTGGTTATAGAGGTGAAGTAACTAACCGAAAATCACAAAGCAGGCCAGTAAAATGGCTGGGAATAGAACCCAAGAGTCCTGATTCCCTGTCCAGGGTCCTCTGCATTGGATGAGGCTGCCTCTTTTCCTGTCTGTCTTAAGTGAGAGCTTTGAGTTTAACATAAGAAATAAAATAGACAGTGATGTGAAATTCACTTACATCTATAATGAAGTCTTGATATGGTTTAAGTGGTTCTGGACTATCTATAGCTTTGATTAAGTCTCTTCTATGCTTCACTATAAAAAGGCCAAGGTTTTTCTCTTCTTTTGAGATTTTCAGCCTCAAATCGAGTTTTATGACATCATCCTGCACCTTGAACAGTGATGTTAGAACGGTCATTGGTTTTGGAAACAGATTCTGAACATTTTTACTGACTTTGTCAAATTCCTCTAAACTCCCATTAACAGGTAATCCTGAAGGGGGACACACAAAAAGCATCATGAAACAGTGTTACAAAAGAACTAGCAAATCAGTAGAAAAAATGGTCTAATCAAATACTGCACAACACCACAAATGACTATGGAGACTACTGCCATCTTAATATGCTGGTCTGCAGTTATTTGTGTTATACACTTCTTATGCAACCATCATTGTACTTTACCTATATAATGGGCAACATCGAGTTCATACATAAGTCGAACCAAATGATTTACGTTGTTTCCAACAAGAATTTTTTTCAGTTCCACCCAAATCCTCTCTCCTGATATTCCAGCCAAACCTTTGGCATTTTTCTTAATTGCTTCCAGAGTATTAGGTTCATGGTCACCAGGCTTTTCTGCTATTCTTCCATAAAACCTACAAAATAAGAATTCTAAATTTTATTACATTTAACAATTCTCCTGTTTATTACTTCTCAGAGAATTACCTCAGGGCAATATTAACTGTCCCAATCTTAAAGTATTCATGGAGTATTAAAGTGAACTGATCTTACAAAATTAGAACTTCTATAGTGCTTTATATATCCACAGATGTCAAAGTACATCACACTTTCAAAGGCATCATCACTTCATTCTACAGACGAAACTGAGGTACAGTTGAAAAGGGTCTTACAGAAAGTTGGTGGCAGATCTTGGGACAGAATTGAAGTCTCTTAGGGACAGATTTTCAAAGGTATTTAGGTGTCTAGTGGGTTTTTCAAATGCACCTAAACAGATTAGGTGCCTAACAGGAGTCAGGCAGCTAATCTGTTTAGGCACTTTTGAAAATTCCACTAGGTGCCTGTCTGCATCTTTAGATGGCTATATAAATGCCTTTGAAAATGTGGCCGCTGACTGCTATGACCTACTCCCAATGAACCAGTTTCTAAACTTGTAATGATTATCCAACTTTTGTGTCTTCAGAATACCTCTTTCCTTTTCTCTCTGCATGTTCTCAGATAACGTGTCATTCATAAACCATTCCTGAGAGGTTAATGCTACGTTGGCTCTACTCTAACTTCCCTTGTAAAAAATGGCAACACTCCCCATTCCTCAACAGAGGAATTATATTACGCATATTACACACCCACTAACCTTCCAAGCCACTGTAGTGAATTCTGGACATCTGCTGCCAAATCAGAGGCAATCACAAAAGAAAAGCTGATTGATCACTGAAAATTTCTAGGTATGGTAACATTAGATCCATTGAGGGGTCAGAGTAACCAGTAAATTGAGCTTCACGTTATCAGTTAACTCCACAGTTCTAAGGGTAACCCAGTCTTGTTTCTCCATCTACATGTTTTGTTAATAACTGGAACATTAGGCTGCAGAAACCAATGTGTAAAGACCCATCACCCTATTTATCACTGCAGAGGGAAAATCATTACCAAAATTACATTTGATTCCTTATTTTCAGCATCTTACTGAGGACAAGGCACTATATGAGTTTGGCCTGTGTGTTTTTCATGACACACTAAGTTTCTATTTATCCAACTGGCTGTGGAATATAACACTCTATAGTTATTTTCAAACAAAATCTTCACAAATGTTATTCTTTATTTAGAAAAGCAAAGTATTACCTGAAATATCTCAGTATTCGTAAATAATCCTCTCGTATTCTCTGGCTTGCATGTCCTACAAATCTCACTCTCTTGTTTTTTAAGTCTTCGTAACCTCTGAAATAATCAAAAAGCGTGCCATCCAAACCTAGCGCAGAAAAAGCGTTTTTAAAAGGCGTACTTAAGTAAACGTAAAAACAGCCTATAGTTTAGTTAATTTAAAGCAGCAGAGATTATACACTTAGTTTTAACAAGATACTGTATTACTGGGTAGATGATTAAATTGCAGCAAGGGAGGTTTAGGTTGGACATTAGGAAAAACTTCCTAACTATCAGGGTGGTTAAGCACTGGAATAAATTGCCCAGGGAGGTTGTGGAATCTACATCATTGGAGATTTTTAAGAGCAGGTTAGACAAACGCCTGTCAGGAATGGTCTAGATAATACTTAGCCCTGCCATGAGTGCACGGGACTGGATTAGATGACCTCTTGAGGTCCCTTCCAGTCCTATGATTCTATGAAGAAAACGTTCGCATCAAAAGACATGAAAGCCAAGCCTCTGATCTGTCAGATCTCCCCCGTTTGTGCAACCCAAAGTTTAGCTATAGGAATAAGTGGAGGCAGACTGTGGCTTTTGTTGAAAGCCTAGATAAAACACTGCCTTCACAATAAGACAGAAATTATATTTTATTTTTGGAAGAACTTACCTAAAAACATAGAGTTGATTGTAAGATCTCTTCTTTCAGCATCTTTTTCCCAGTCAGTTGTGAATTCCACCTCTGCATGTCGTCCATCAGTGACTACATCAATTCTAAGTGTGGTAATTTCAAAATTCTGTTCATGGAGCTGCAATTCACACAATATTGTTGTTTTATCTTCAAACACAATAGGGAAAAGGAATCAATGTACAAGAGTTACATGTTTCTTTGTGCATATCCAGCTTCTAAACATATGTACAATGAATTCCATGAACAGAAAAATCAGAATACGTTCATTGCCTTTAAGTTAGGTAAGGTTTCATTTTTAATTTTCTCATGCTACTTGGGGGGCTATACTTTTGTTCAGAAAACAGAAGCAAAATAATTATACAAATCTTGGAGGAAATAATTGCAATGGTACTTTGGCTAAGATCAAGCATAGTATCAGTTTACTATTGGATAAGCCCTGTATTGGGGACAATATATCCTGCTTTTATATAGTGATGGACTATCTAACACAGGGTGGGCAAACTTTTTGGCCTGAGGGCTGCATCGGCTTTTGGAAATTGTATGAAGGGCCGGTTAAGGGAGGCTGTGCCTCCCCAAATAGCCAGGCAAGGCCCGGCCCCTGCCCCCTATCCACTCCCCCACCTCCTGCTTCTGACCCCGATGCCCCCGCGGGACCCCTGCCCCTGACTGCCCCCCATCCAACCCCTCCTCTCATTCCTGACTGCCCACCTCCAGGACTCCTGCTCCTGACTGCCCCCCGCCACCCCATCCAACCCCCCCCTCCTTCCTGACCCCACCCCGGGACCCCAGCTCCATCCAACCACTCCTTCTCCCTGTCCCCCTGACTGCCTCACGCAGGCCATAGTTTGCCCACCTCTGATCTAACAGATCTTTTCTAACTACTAAGAGCCTACATGATTCATAAACCTAGTTTGTGATTACCCTGGCAGTAATGGTTCCATGTTTTTCTCCTTTGTTATTGATCATACGAACACCAGCAGACTGGAACATTTCCTTCATCTGAGTAGGCGTAGCAATGGTGGCAAAGTCCACATCTTGCGGTTTCGTTCCATTTAATAAATCTCTGACAGCACCTCCAGCTATTCTTAATTCATACTTTTCCTTTTCAAATAACTCTGGGAGGGGAAAAAGTCATGGTAAGAATATTTTCTTTTAAAAATGTAATATCCATCTTTAACCAGCTGTAGATTTGGCTCACACATATATTGGGGCAGATTTTCAAAGATGAGGTAAATATTAAATACGCACAAATACCAGGATTGCAGGTAAACACAAACAAACTAGGCATGTGCACATACAACCAAGCCAGCTGATTACCTAACTGGCCATGTATGGACACAAATCTGTTTGCAGTCATGACATCGCATGTACACATTTGAAAATCTAGCCCAGTACATTATGTTAACAAAGGCTTGTTTGCATAAAAAACAAAGACAGACAATATAGGCCTTGTGCATTCAGCAAATAAATACACCTCTACCCACATATAACGCTGTCCTGGGGAGCCAAAAAAATCTTACCATGTTAGAGGTGAAACCGCATTATATCGAACTTGCTTTGATCCGCCGGAGTGCGCAGCCCCGCCCCCCCTCCCCCAGAGCACTGCTTTACCGCGTTATATCTAAATTCGTGTTATATCGGGGTAGAGGTGTATTTAAGTTACTGTAATTTGCATAAGGTTATACTTGCTGTAAAGTTTGAATAACACCACAAGAGAACCTAAACAAGATTAACTGTGCAAGTGCCCAAACATGCACACATCTACCATTGGGTTTATGTGAAATTAAAACATGTGATAAACAGTTTAAAGCAGTGATACTCAGATCTCAGCGGTTCAGAAGCCAAATTAGCCATCAACATTACCTAAAAGAGCCACAATAGTATGAATTCATTGTTTCATTCGTAGCCAATGAGGTTAATCCGAAGCGCGATTATTGCTAATTGAAAATTTTATGTATACAATATGTGTGTGTGTGTATATATATATATATAAATATAAATAAATAAATATATATAAATATATATATATATATATAAAAACACACACACTATACTCACAGCAAAATGAGAACTGCAGGAGACACATTAAAGAGACATTTCTGACTTGCGAGATTCAGTCTAGTATCACTGGTTTAAAGATTACTGCTGGTAATAGTTCAGTACTGACTTCTGTTGTCACTGTGGACCCAGAATATGAAGAAATGCCTCTATGACCTTGAAGAACTAAAAAAGTTAGTCTGCTGCCTTCAGCAATTTCTTGACATAAATTATGAGGTGCACTGTCTTCTTTGGAATCTATACAAATGATTGGCATATTTGAAATTGGTAAAAAAAGAATATATGGCAAAGTACACATCTCCCTGTAGTCTTAATATTTTACCAAAAAGAGGCAACCTTCCTCAATTAATTTAGAAAAGTGGTTCCTGCAAGCCTTGCAATACTTTTACTTCAGTGCATCTGCAAGATTCATGAGTTAGAAACCAAATATTTATTTTCTTTCAGGCAATACGTTAATTTTACTAGAATTTAAAATATTATTTTAAATAAAGTTCCAAAAGACACCCTTTAAAGTTGAGAGGCATGGTCAGTACATTACTACCACACTCCGGCAAATGACATTATAATTTATGTAAATATTATTACAGTGCAGTTTTCCTAATCTCCGATGTTTTCTTCTTGACAGATTTACTGATGCAGTAACCTCAAAATGTGATATATCTCAATTCAAGGTCAGAGGTGTAACTGCAATACCATATTTATTCAGTGCTGCCAAAAAATCAGTTGTTCCACCCCAAGTTTAAAAGAAAAAGTCACACTCAAGAAGTGAGATTTGTTTTCAACTAAGAAAAGAGAAACACACAAAGAACATATTATACATAAAAATGCGTTAAAATGTCCAAGTTTGCTAAAGGGAGGCAGTGGTTTTTTAGACCTCTTAATTGTAAAACTAAGACAGAAGAAACAAGAATACATACTAATTTAGGAACAAAATTGTTGATTTTTTCATTGTTTATAAATCTACTGTGAATAAAAATGTTTTCATTTATTATTTCAATTAAAAGAGTTTTGCGGATAAATATTGCCTTATAGTGTTGAAATCCTTAATAATACCCGCACATGAGACCCAAAAAGTCAAACAGACTGAAAACTGACTGAAATGGCTTTGACCAATGTGCCAATTATACTGTCCTAGCTGAATGAAATGCAAACAAGGAAACAACATACATGGGGAAAAAACAGCTGTTTAAAGCTTTCAGTTTCAACAATGTAAGGCATTTTAGTATCAGCCATATTAAAATGTTTTTTTTTTCTTGAAAGTGTCCCCTTAAGAAGTTAAAATAAAATGATATATGAAGCCACTTTCATGTATTTATTCATTTAATTTCCAAAGTCATTTAATAATATTTTAAACTTACATAGTACTATCCTGAAAGATCCCAAACACTTCACACATTACACAAAACACCCCAACTTTTGGAAGGGACAGCAAACAAATGGCACACAAAGTCAATGAAATTTTGTCTAAGACACTAGAGCAAATCCAAATTCAATATATGGTACCATCAAATCTTTAATATATTTGCAGAGCTAAGATAACAGGATCACTGAGTTTAGAAAGCTTATGCTCCAATACTTCTGTTGGTCCTGTGGCACGTTTAAGACTCTCTGTTGAGTTTAGAATGCAATTCTACCCTCAGGAAATGAATCTCTAAAAATGTCACAGTGGGACTCCATATACATTGTCTCACTGATCTACATTTTAAATTTGCTCAGTTTGAAAGTGAAAAGATTTGTTTTCTAAATGCCATCACCCACAAACTCACCCTGGACCCCTACTTCTCTCCATTTCATAAATCAACACCAGTAATAGAGGTTCTGCAAGCCAAATGTATCTTCGGCCCCATAAACTTCAGATTTTGCACTCAGTGACACTATTAGCCTTAGGTAACTTTGTACAGGTGTTACCTATAATCTGAAGACAGAGGGGTTGCCAAGGTGCAATCTGGCAGATAGCAGTGAGAAAAATAAAAGAATTCAGCTTGACTTTGAAAACACCCAGGGTTTGTGCTGATGACATTTGCAAGCTGGGCATATCTGAAATATGAATCCTAGAAATGTAGGACTGGAAGGGAGCTCAAGAGATCATCTAGTCCAGTCCCCTGCACTGAGGCAGGACTAAGTGTTATCTAGATCATTCCTGACAGGTGTATGTCTAACTTGCTCTTAAAAATCTCCCATGACGGAGATCCCGCAACCTCCCTAGATAATTTGTTCCAGTACTCAACTACCTTGACAATTAGCAAGTTTTTCCTAATGTCTAACTAAATCTCCCTTATTACAATTTAAGCCCATTTATCACTCTCCTCTTTATAACAACCTTTTACGCACTTGAAGACTGGTACGACCCCCCTCAGTCTTCTCTTCTCCAGACTAAACAAACCCAAGTTTTTCTACCTTACAGGTCATGTTTTCTAGACCTTTAATCATTTTAGTTGCTCTCTTCTGGACTCTCCCCAATATATCCACTCCTTTCAGGGGTGAAAGTAGGTTAGGCCACTTACTGGTACAGGCTGGGTGGGGAGGGGGGCGGGCCCCTCCGGCCCCTGGAAGGGGTGGGGCCTCAGGCAGAAGGGGCGGGGCTGGGGGGTCAACATCCCCCAACCAGCCCTTTCAGGCCGCCTGGCCCGTGCTGTCTGGGGCTCCTGTGTTGATTTAAAGGGCCCGAGGCTCCGGATGCCGCTGCTGCACTAACGGCAACAGTGTCCGGAGCCCCGGGCCCTTTTTAATCGCCGGCCCCAGGGCAACTGCTCCCTTTGGTCTCTCCGCCTGTCAGAGGCTGCGGGAGGGAGGGGAGAGCAATGGGGCAGGGACAGTAAAGCGCTGCAGGGCCCTTTGCTGAGGCAGCGTTTTAATGTTGCTGCGCCCCCCGCTGACCAGGGGGGTCTGCCGGGGTAGGGGGGGCGTGCAGGAACGTTAAAGCGCTGCCGCGGCAAAGGACGGGGGGAAGGGGCAGCGACGTTAAAGCGCTTTAAAGACGGTCCTTTGCTGCGACAGCGCTTTGAGGATCCTTAAAGCGCCGTCGCAGCAAAGGACCGTCCTTAAAGCGCTGCCCGCCCGCCCCCCCCCCGTCGGCGGCCCTGCCGGTACAGACCCTACCAGCAGGGCTGCCGACAGGGGAGGTAAAAGGGGCAGGGACACTAAAGCACTGCCACAGCAGCGCTTTAATGTGGGCTGGGTATGGGCCGGTGCAGGTTCTTACCGGTACGGAGTACCGACCCGTACCAGCTCACTTTCACCCCTGACTCTTTTTCCCAACCTCCAAGTGTGGTGCCCAGAACTGGACGCAATACTCCAGTTAAGGCTTTATCAGTGTTGAATAGAGTGGAAGAATTACTTCTCATGTCTTGATACTGGTTGGTAAAATCTTAGAGAGCTCCCAATCAATTTGGGGCTTGTGCCCAGCTTCTTGACAGTGTGCCCTGAGGTTGGTACTCACGCTCTTGTGCTTCTGCAAGACAACTTGATCCAGAGAACAATATCTGCACATTGGATGGTACGGTTCCACCTTTCATTTTCTGAGTTCATAAGTGATGGAGTAAGAGTCGATGATGAATATGGAACCATTTACACAAAGTCACGTTTGCAGGAAGCACTGAATTTTACAGTTATACAAAAGCATGCATGTTCCAGCATGCAGTACCTGCACCAATACCTAGCCCCTCCTACATGTGTACAGATAAAGGCTATGTGTATATTAGAGATCTCTCTGATGGAGATATCCATTCATTGGTGAGAAATGCACTTGTAGCCACACTCAAATTTGTTTCAATAAATATTTCTCTAACCATTAATCAATGCACGCTATACCAACACAAGGTTGTAGTAAGCTTCCCTCTGTATTAGCTTCATCAATTGAGTGGCAGCCTGGACCCCTCCAAATTCCAACCAGTGCTAACAGTGCTCTGAGCTAGTGATCTACAATGATCTGGTCACTTTTCTGAACTCCACTACCAGGCGTTTGCTTGACCAGAAGTCACCTCTGAGGATGGAAGTATAAGGGTCTCTCACCTGCCACACTCTTCAGCCCTGGGGTGAAGAGAGACTGGAATTCCGGAGACTCCAGCTTCATGGTGACCAAGTGCCGTCCCTGGATCTGGACCCCTCTCTGGGTGCGGGGGAAGAGGTGGAGACCTCCCCGGCAGCGCTGCAGGAACAGCAGACACCACATCTAAAGAGAAGGAATGGACCCAGTTTAAGTTGGGACGGAACCCGCAGCTGAGGACAGAAAGCCAAGCTCCCCTTCTCTGCAGCTTCTCCACAAAGGTGGGAACGGGCAAACTACTGATCTTGCCATGAATATGCCCCCTTCAATTACCACAGCACCGGCGCACCTCCAGAACTTCAATGAATGTCTGCTCAGTGCAGCCCCTGTGAAATAAGGGAGCATCACCACCTTTGTTTTACAAATGGGAAACTAGGAACAGGCATTAAACCCTTGCCTACGCATGCTGTGGTCCCGG